>NC_080428.1:29087901-29176356 GCF_029873635.1 Malania oleifera | reverse complement strand
CTGCTTTGGAATTGCAGCGATCAGAATTCGCACAAGATTAGAGACTCAAGACTTCAATCACATCTATGGATCGTGTTTCAGATCTCTAGGATTCGATGTAGCTACCATGGCGGCTGCAAATGCTCCGATCGCCACTAACCTTTTAGTGTGGTTAGAACACATGGTTACTACCCCGTTAGGGGTAGAGTGGGTTTATGTTACCAGAGTTAGGCTCGGGAGTTCGGTTACGCGAGGGGAAGGTATAAGCACCCCCTACGCGCCCGTTCTTACGAACGGTACCTAATTAATTTGAAATTATCCCTAAGTTAATCTAATAAGTCTTTTGATTACTCCTTTTTATGAATTTATAAATACATGTAAAAAAAAATAAATAAATACAATATATACATATACATTCCCTCAGAGCTTAAGGTACGTGAAGCCCGAAGGCTAATACCCCCCGCAATTAAATCATAGGGATAAAAATAAAAAATACTTTATAAAATACGCTCCCAAATTTTAGAAATTTTATGGGTTTTCCTAAGTATGAAAATACTAGTTTGGGAGGTTTTGGATAATAGATATAATAATTTAAACATAATAAATAAATGAATAAAATAATAATAAACTAGAGTATTAGGATACCACAATATGTACTAATCAACATATATAATGGAAGCTAAAATATTTAACATACCAATAATAGTAGAATATAAACATATAATATAGACTAAGATAATGAGCATATCATAATATTAAAATACTACATGTGCGTTATAAACAAAAATACTCAAACATACCATAATAAACATAATCACGATGATAACAATAATAAATATCCACAAATAATATAATACGTAATAAATTACTATAATACTATATATACTAAACATACCATATAATAGCATGATACCAAATCACCAAAAATATTATATTACCTAAAATATTAAATTTACCATAATAATTAACATACTAAAAGTATCAATAAATATATAGTATTACTCAAGATGCTATATTAAAAGTTACCTAAAATACTAAATTATATGCATGATGTTACTTATAAATCCTAAGTTATTAAATACCTAATATGATTAACATTCTGAAATGCACATACAACTATAGTTTTAAAATACCACTACAACTAATCTACTAAAACTCCTAACATGATATATAACACGACCAAAATTTTAAAATACTAATCATATACTATAAAGTTAACCTACAATATATGCATGAATAATATATAAAAAAAGAAAAAGAAAAATCTTACACATAAGAACCACAACAATATAAAAAAAAAACCCGAAACCAAAGAATACATATTACACATACAACTTAAATATTACGCACTAAAAAAAAAATGACAACATAAATTATTACATTTAAATATTACAATTGAAATCTTACCTTGGCAATAAAAGGAAAAATCCTACAATAATGAAGATAAACAAATTAGTATTTATAAATATGGACATCCTGAATAAATATACAAATAAAAATATATATATATATATATATATGATGAAATATACCATAATATTAAAATGCCCCATACAATAACAATGAATATTTAATAATGTTGAAATAATAATAATAATAATAATAATAATACAACAAAATTAATCGTCCCAAATTAATATACAAACTACATAATACTAATACTAATATAATTAATATAATAATAATGCTAATATTAATAAACCAATTATATAATAATACTTCTAATACTAATACATAAACAATATGGTAACAACACTAATACAATTAACATAACAGCAATACAACCCATATAATAACAACATTAGAGATAATATACAAACATATAATGATATTATTGATGGTAATATATGAACAACAATTATAACATTATTAATAATGATATATAAACAATATAATATAATAATAGTAATATTACTACGAATAATAATACTAATATGGTTAATATAGTATATACATATAGATAAAAAAAAAATTTAAACTTTAAGTATTAAAACCCCAAACAAAACCAATATATGTGTATATATATTAACACTAATAAATATATAAATATATATATGGGTATTGTGTGTGTGTGTGAGATGCAGTGTTCATGAGGTCCGTGTGCGTGTGTGTGTGTACAGGGGATGGTAGCGGGTACTTACAGAGGGGGCCGGAGATGGGAATTGTGGCTGGAGAGGGCTCGGTTTGCCAGTGAGATGGCCGGAGACAGCCGCGGCTATGGAGCAGACGGTGACGGGAGTTGCAGGGGCAGCAGTGCTGCCGTGGCTGTGTGCGTGATGGATAGTTGCAGGGGCAGCAGTGTTGGTGTGGCAGTCCGGAGCTGTGGAGACGCTGGAGTCGTCGGAGTTGCAGGGGTCGTTGTGCTAGCCGTGGCTGTGGAGGCGCTGGAGTCGTCGGAGTTGCTGTGCGTGGCCGGAGATCCTGGGGGAGGATGAAGATGACCGGAGATGGTGGTGACGCCGGAGCTGTGCGGTTGGTGGATCTGTGGAGTTGCTGAGGCTGTGGTTGGGCAGATTTGCAGCAGAAGAAGAAAGAAGCAGCCGACTTCTCTTTTTTTTTTTTTTTTCTTTTTGCCGTTTTGGCCTCGGCTGTGGCTGTGCGCCCCCCTTTGGCTGTCCCCTCTTTGCCATTATATAAAAAAATCTCAAAAACCCTAAAACAACTTCTTTTTTTTTATTTTATTTTTATTTTTCTTTTTTTTATTCTTTTATTCTTATGGTAATAATGAAAAAGGAAATAATAATAATAATAATAATAATTATCATAATAATATAAGTATCCATAAGATAATAATAATAAAAATAATACTACTATTAATAAATAATTATGGTAAGAATAAAAATAATAAAGATATTATCAGTAAAATAATAATAATAATAATAATAATAATAATAATAGAGTAATAATACAAAAAGTAATAATAATAATAATAATAATAATAATATATCAAAAATAATAACAATAAAATAAATGGAAAACAAAAATAATTATAGTAAAGTAAAAATAAAATAAAGATAATAAAAGTACTAGTAATAATAATAAAATAATAATAATAAAAATAATGATAATAAAAATACTAGCAAAATAATAGTAAAGTACTAATAATATAGGAAAATAATAATAATAAAATAATAATAATAATAATAAATAAATAAATAAAAATTAAAAAATATACCCAAAATAATATTAAAGTAACACTAATTATAATACTAGTAATGAACAATAATAAATAAAAAAAATAATTATAAGAAAATAATAATAAAATAATAATAATAAAAATAAGGTAATAATAATAATAATATAATGAGAAGGGACTCCTTTGTTTTATTTGGCTAGGGCAAAAATAGGGTGTATACACTTGCATACTTGAGAAGACTCCCCCACCCCCCCCCCCCGACTTTTTTTTCTTTTTGGAGAATCTGGAATTTCATTTCTCACACGTTCATTGATCTCGTGAGGGGCCTCGTAGTCTCACTCTTATATCTCTCACTCTCCCCCTCCCCCCAAAGGTTGAGGGTTCCATCGCTGCTTTGGAATTGCAGCGATCAGAATTCGCACAAGATTAGAGACTCAAGACTTCAATCACATCTATGGATCGTGTTTTAGATCTCTAGGATTCGATGTAGCTACCATGGCGGCTGCAAATGCTCCGATCGCCGTAAAAGAGACCTTAACAGTGAGTCTCTTTCTCTATCATCCCGATTGTCCACATCCTTTTGTTCAATTCATTTTGGGTCTCTATGGCCTAAGCTGACTTTACAATGGATGCCTGCATTTTAAATTGAAACCGTCATGTTTGTAGAATTTTGGGGGCTAGCCTATCTTCTTTGTTCAGCTTCTTTTATGTCCTTACATTGCTTGATTTGTTGTCTCAATACCGCTCCCCTTGGTTATTTATCTGACAATTCTCATAGATTTGATATACACGGTGTCGTTCTGGATCCGCGCACATTACATAATATTGATAGTTAATGGTGCAGGATCTATAGTTTTGATATTGAGAAGTTTTACTACTTATTGTGTGTGTGTAGTAGTGTTGGTGTACTGTTTTAAATAAGAAAAATGGATTTGAACTGTAATTCTTTTTGATCTTATATATTTGCAGTAGCCAAGCATTGGGATTAATTCACAGTTTATCACATTTACACATGATACGATGGAGTCCGTTAAGTATATTTGTGTTCAAGAGACAGCACCACAAAATAGTGTTGTTATCATTGATATGAGCATACCAATGCAGCCCCTGAGTAGATCCATCACTGCGGACTCTACTCTGATGAATCCTAAATCTAGAATTCTTGCTTTTAAAGTTAGGATTGTTCCAGGTTTTTGTGGCTCTTATGTGCATTCACTAGTTTTTAGTCATTTTAATAGCTCATTGGTATATAATTTATACATAATATTTCTGCTTCAAGCTAATCACTAATTATAGGAAATAAATAACTAAAATAACATGATACATTGATATGACTGCACTCTTTCATCACATGCTTTGTTGCTTCCATGATTCTTTGCTTCACGGATATTTTCTTCTAGGTTGAATTTTAATTTGATGCACTTAATGCAGTCGGTTAAATAGCACTACTGCATAATGGCAGTTTCCAAGTGATCCCGCTTTTTTAAGGGAGGGTGAGGTTGGATGTTGTCAAGTGTCAACTGTTGTGCATATTGCTCTACATATGCTCTATTTCTCGATCCAATATATTTTTCCTTATTTCTTTCCTTCGCAAAGCATGTGCATGCGTGGGAAGGGATTTTGGGGATATGAAAAGGAAAACTTGCACCAGTAAGGTTGTGGAACACACAAAGCCTTGTACAAATAGGAAAAGTTGTATTGCTAGTGCTTTTTAAGTTGGTGACTAAATAGTTTGTGGCCTTCATAAAGTGAGAAGGAATTTTGAATGTTAAATAGTTCGATGTTGCATTCCTCTCCATTTATACTAGAGGATCTGATCTCTTATTTGAAAGTAGTTTGCCCTGTATGCTCAATTTTAATTTCAAAATGCATACTCCATTGCATCACATTTTAGATTGTGTTGTATTGGGCATGATTGCCGAAGACTACGACAACATTCCTTGTTCACACTAATTTTGGTTTTATCTTAAAAAAATAAAAATTATACAAATATTTATTAAAGTGGATTTAAGTGACAGTTTTTTTAAAAAAATATTTTTGGGGGCTTGTTTTATTAGTGAAGCTACTGTGCTGGGGAAAATTATTTTTAGACACAGAGGCCTCTTTGTGTGGTCCTTTTTTTAATATTTTTATAGCTTCAAACATGTTTAGCAGATAAATTATTTGGTGTAACTCTATATCATTTTGTTTTTCTATTTTCAGTAATGTTACAGGTGCTAGATAAAAATGAAATTTTATATCGTTCTCAATTCATGCCTCCTTTTTTATGTCTTTCATTTACTCATACTCATGCCTTATGAATTTTGAATTCCTTTTGAAGTCGAACTTCCGGGACAACTCAGGATCACTTGCAAATATTTAATATTGAGATGAAAGCAAAAGTGAAGTTTCATAAGATGCCCGAGCAGGTGACAATGAAGGACAAATCCAACTAATTGGATAAAGATGTGCCAAAGGGTTCAGCTTTGTAAACTTCTGTTCCTTGTGGTGAACAATTAAATAATTAATTATTAATGTGATCATTCTGAAAAGTTGTTGATTTCGATTGGAATTGCTTTGGGTTCACCTGTGGTATGTGGTTTTCATTCGTATGTTCATTATTAATGTGATCATTCGTATGTTGTTATTATATTGTCAAGATAGTTGTTTATGCTTTGCATGCATGATGTAAGCTGTAGGTTGGGACACACACGATGTGTTTGCAATGCCTGGTGTTGCTTTCACGAACTCATGAACACATTTCTACCCAAAAATGAGTGAAATACAGCCAGCAGTTGGCATTGTGCTCTGAACATATATTTTCTTTCAATATATGCCCTGAGATTTAGTCTCGTGTATACTGAAGCCTGCTTGATAATATGTTCAGACCTAAGTACATTGCGTTTGTCTTAGTGCTAATTTATATTCAAGGATGTAGGATTGCCGCTATTTAGTAATTTAGAGTATTGTCCAATTCCATTTTCTTTCACAAGCCGATGGGATCTATCACAGTTGGTTTTTAGATGGAGTAATGGTCATATGTTTTTGAATTCATGATGAAGAACCCCTACCCACAAAAAATCTCAAAAACCAAAATCATGGATTCCATGATAGTACAAAAACCAATGGCATGTGCCCATACAACTTCCTGGAAGTATCTTATATTATTTATTTTATGGTGTTACTGTTTGAATTATTAATTTCTTTTCTCCTTTTTATGTAAGCCACAACTTGTCAAAGGGAATATGTAGCTTTTCTCTGTGGATCAGCAGTGGAGTTGTTGAGTAAATAGTTAGTGGGCTTCTCAAAGTGAGAAGGAAATTTGAATGTTAAAACAGTTCGATGTTGCACTTCTCTCCATTTACACTAGAGGATCTGATTTCTAATTTGAAAGTAGTTTGCCCTGTATGCTCAATTTTAATTTTAAAATCCATACTCCACTACGTCACATTTTAGATTGTGTTGTATTGGGCATGACTGCTGAAGACTACGACAACAGTCCTTGTTCCCACTAATTTTTGTTTTATCTTAAAAATAAAATATAAAAATATTTAGAAATAAGGATTCAGATGACAGTTTTTTTGGGGGGGGGGGGGGGCTTGTTTTATTTGTGAAGCTACTGTGCTGGGGAAAATTATTCGTAAACACAAAGGCCTCTTTGAGTGGTCCTCTTTTTAATATTTTCATAGCTTCAAACGTGTTTAGCACATAAATTATTTGATGCAGTTCTTTATCATTTTTTTTTTATTGTCAGTGATGTTACAGTTGCTAGATAAAAATGAAATTTTATATCATTATCAATTTATGCCTTATTTTTTTATGTCAATCATTTCTTCATACTTATGCCCTATGAATTTTGAACTCCTTTTCAAGCCGAACTTCTAGGAACAAATTTGGATCACTTGCAAATATTTAATATTGAGATGAAAAGGAAAGTGAAGTCTCATCAGATGCCCGAGAAGGTGACAATTTTAATTTTTCTCTTTCTCTTTTCTTTTGGCGATAAAAATTATGTTAGCTTAACCAGATTTGCGTGATTACTACATAGATTTTCTATTGGAAGTGGATTCCCACTAAAATTTTGGGTATGGTCACGCAGACCTCTGTTTATCGTTGTCAATTGAATGTTAGAAACCTTTATTTTCCCTCATGGCTGCATAAGGTTATGTTTTTCCTTTTTCTGTAAAGTGGGTCTAACTGCTTCTCCCATGTAGGTGACTGCGAACGTGTAAAGATGTCAAAGAGAATAGCTAATTTGGTGAACAATTAGATAATTAGTTATTGGTAGGATCTTTCTTAAAAGTGGTTGGTTTTGATTGGAATTGCGTTGGGTTCGCCTGACGTATGTGATTATCATTAGTATGTTCCCCGCTATGCTGTCATTGTATAGTCAAGATAGTTGTTTGTGCTTTGCATGCATGATGTATGCTGTCGGTTGGAACACACACGATGTGTTTGCAATGCCTAATGTTGCTGTCACAAACTCATGAACACATTTCTAGCCAAAAACGAGTGAAATACACCCAGCAATTGACAATCTTAATTTTTCTCTTTCTTTTTTCTTTTGGTGATAAATATTATGTTAGCTTGACCATATCTGCATGATTACTGCATAGATTTTCTTTTGGAAGTGGATTACCACAAAAATTTTGGGTATGGTCACGTAAACCTCTTTTTATCCTTGGTCAATTAAATGTTAGAAACCTTTATTTTCCCTCATGGCTGCATAAGGGTATGTTTCAGCTTTTTCTGTAAAGTAGGTCTAACTGCTTCTCCCATGTAGGTGACTATGAACGTGTAAAGATGTCAGAGAGAATAGCCAATTTGGTGAACAATTAGATAATTAGTTATTGATGGGATCTTCTTAAATATGGTTGGTTTTGATTGGAATTGCTTTGGGTTCGCTTGAGGTATTTGGTTATCATTAGTATGTTCCATGCTATGCTATCATTGTATAGTTAAGACAGTTGTTTATGCTTTGCATGCATGATGTATGCTGTAGGTTGGGACACACATGATGTGTTTTCAATGCCTAGTGTTGCTTTCACAAACTCATGAACACATTTCTAGCAAAAAATGAGTGAAATACACCCAGCAGTTGACATTGTGCTATGAACATATATTTGTTTTCAATATACGCCCTGAGATCTAGTCTGGTGTAAAGTGAAGCCTGCTTGATAATATGTTCAGAACCAAGTACATTGCCCTTGTCTCTGTGCTGATTTATGTTCAAGGATGAAAAATTGCCATCATTTAGTAATTTAGAGTATTACCCGACTGCATTTTCTTTCAGAATAAGATGGGATCTGTTGCAGTCGGTTTTTAGATGGAGTAGTGGTCATGTGTTTTTTAATTCATGATGAAGGACCCCTACCCACGTAAAATCTCAAATAACAAAATCATGGATTCCATGATAGTACTAAAACCAATGGCAAGTGCACATACAACTCTTTGGAAGTATCTTATTTCATTTATTTTGTGGGGTTACTGTTTGTATTACTAATTTCCTCTCTTCTTTTTGTAGAGGCCACAACTTGTCAAAGCGAATATGCAGCTTTCCTTTGTCGATCAGCAACGGAGTTGAGCTCTAGAAGCGCATGCTGCATCATTTGCCTCTCTAAAAGTGAGAGTTCTCCTTTTCAACATTGTCTATGGTCTTTAGCCTTTTTTGTATATCTACATTATTACTTCCCTTCCTTTTGCTACACAAGTTTGTGATCTTTTTGTATTTCTTGCACATGTTGCAGGGAATAGAGTCCTTCTACCCTGATTTCTTTTGCCACAAAGAGCATCAATGCTGGACAAATTATGTCCAAGCTACATGTTGTCGCGACGTCCGGGAGCGCGTGTGCCTCGGGCGGCGAAATAAAAATCAGATTTTAATATTTTCAGGAAAAATCATGGAATGTCGGAGTCGCCACTAACCTTTAGTGTGGTTAGAACACATGATTACTATCCCGTTAGGGGTAGAATGGGCCTACGTTACCAGAGCTAGGGTCGGGAGTTCAGTTACACGAGGGGAAGGTATGAGCACCCCCTACACGCTCGTTCTTATGAACGGTACCTAATTAATTTAGAATTATCCCTAAGTTAATTTAAAAAAGTCTTTAAATTACTCCTTTATGAATTTATAAATACGCATGAAAAATAAATAAATAAATAAATAAATGTAATATATACGTATATATTCCCTCAGAGCTTAAGGTACGTGAAGCCCGAAAGTTTATACCCTAGCATTAAAATCATAGGAATATACCCACACAAAAATACTTACTAAAATAATACCAAAGTATTATAAATAATGGATATCTCAATACAAAATATAAGCATAGGATATAGTTGAAAATTCCATAAATATGTGAAAATAATAGCCCTAATATATTATAATGATAAAACATTACCTGTAATAATAATACTACTATAATAATAACACATATATATCTCGTAATATTAATAACACAAAAATATCAATACGATATTATAACACCACTTTAATATATATATCATAACACGTAAATATTAACACTATACCAAAATAATACTACTAGACTAATAATACATATATATCATAATTTTACTAACTATACAATATGATAATAATATATCTTAACAAATACATGCAAAAACCCTAACTATAATTAATCAAAACTTTAACATAACACTAATAAAACCCTAATGTTAACAATAAAGGAAACATTTTAAGAACATGACACCAAATCAAATCCTAAAAGTTAAAGGTAATATAAACAAACATGGAAACAAATAAGACGAAATTATGGAATTAGACAAACCCTAAAATAAATATACAATGTCAATCAAACCCGCAATAATATACAATAATATGAAAATAATCAAACGTGCAATAATATAGAAATAAATCAAAAATCCTAAAAAATATGTACTGATAATTTGGAAACATATGAAACCCTAAAGTTGAAATGTGATAACAATATGGAAACACTCATAACCCTAAAATTAATAAACAATCTATACAGAGGCAATTAAACCCTAAAAATATTAATAACATGGAAACCAATCAAAATCCTATATATAATAGGCAATATGTATAATAATAATAATAGCTTGGAAATAATTATAGCTTTACAATTAATGTACAATAACAATGTGGAAACAAATTAAACCCTATAATACACATGCAATATATACAATAATGGAAACTATTACACAAGTAATATTATGGGAAGCAATTTAAACCGTAGAGTTAACAAATAAAAAACGAGACAATAATTATGGAAATAATTTTAAAACCTTACCATTAATATATCATGACAATATGAGAGACCAATCGAACCCTAAATAAAGCATATGATAAACAAAACCCTAAATATACCATTAAAATCCTAAATACAACACGTAATAATTTAAACCCTAAATACACAATATATACTAAAATAAATAACATACCACAAGATAGTATACAAAAATAACATAGATACCCTAAATAATGAATAAGTATATCACAATGATTGAAAATACAATGATAATATAAACACTTTACACCGATATTCAAACAATAAATATGGACATGTAATAAGGTATTAAAAAAAATAATAATCCAACAATAATACTAATACATAAAATAAGAGTCTAAACATGAAAACTATATATTACAAAAAAAAAGACACTAAATATTACACATACTTGCATAGATAAAAACAAAAAACAAAACAAAACAAAAACCCAAATATTAGATATTAGTAATGACCAAAATCAGAAGAGAAATAAATAAAAATAGAATAAAACAAAATAACAAAAATAAAATGAAATTGCATGCCTGTGTGTGTGTTTTGTGTAGGGAGACTCACGACAGGTACTGGTGAAGAAGAAGGCGGCTGGCTGGGCATGGATGGTCTTGTGGCTGGACGTGCAGAGTGGTCTGTGGCTTGTGCTGAGTGATGGGTTTGGAGAAAGATGGCCGTGAAGTGGTGAATCGCCGGAGTTGATGGCTGGATGCTGCCGCTGCTACGGTCGTCGGAGCTACAAAGAGGATGGTGGCCTCCGGAGGAAAGGTGGAGGCTTTGGGCAGTGTCAGTCAGCAGCTTCAGCAGGAGTTGCTGGAACAGGGGGATTCAGTAAATGTTGGGGACTTCGAATGGAGGATGGAATAGCGCTCGGGCTGGTTCGTGGCTGAATACCAGTAGCTGTGCATCAGGAGATGCGGCCGAGAGTTGCAGTGGAAGTCTTCAGGTTGCTATGGCTGTGAGTTGCAATGGGAGAGGGAAGAAGATGGTGAAGCAGGTGGATGGAGAGGATGAAGGAGGTCGGAGACGCAGGGAAGAAGAAGAAGCTTTTTTTTTTTTTTCTATTTTTTTTATTTTCTGCTTTGGCTCCTCTGTTTGGCTCCGTGCGCCCCCCTTATATAAAAAAAAATTGGAAAAACCCTAAAAAAAACTTCCTTTTTGATTTTCTTTTATTTCCTTTTTCTTTTTATTCTTTTTATACTTTTATGGTAATAATAGATATAATAATAATAATAATAATAATAATAATAATAATAATAATAATAATAATAATAAGCAAAATAATAGAAGTAATAAAGTAATAATAATAATATATGAAAATAATAATAATAATAAAATATATCCAAAATAATAATAATAATAATAATAATACTAATAATACTACTAGTAATAAATAATAAATAATACAAATGAGTAAAGAAAGCAATAATAAAATAAAAATAATAAAAATACTAATAATAATAAGAATGTAAAATAATAAAAATAATAAATACTAAAAATAATAGTGATGAAATAATAATAATAATAAATAGTAAAAATAATAATAATAGCAAAATAATTAATAATAATAATAATAATAATAATAATGAAAATAATAATAATAATATATCCAAAATAATAATAGTAAAGTAATACTAATAATACTACTAGTAATAAATAATAATAAATAAAAATGATTATAAGAAAGTAATAATAAATATACTAATGATAATAATAATAATAATAATAAATATAAAAATAAGGTGATAATAATAATAATGAAAATAATAAGAGGGGACCCCTTGTTCTATTTGGTTAGGGCAAAAATAGGGTGTCTACACATGTCATTGAACTTCATGCTCAACTAGGGCAGCCTATTTTTTAATAATTTTATAATGGTTATTATTTCTTCTCTTTCTTCTTTTTCCTGATGTGATGAGCATGAAGTTGTCTGAACTTCTATTCTTGTTATTCCTAACTAGCTTTCTATGATTCCATCCTATTTATCTGAAATCTGTTGTGCGATTGTTAATTAATATATAAGTATTTTTCTGGGCCTATACTGCCCCAAGATATTCATGGCCAATTATCTTGGAGATGAACTAAATCTAAGCTACGTCATGCATGGCGATCATAGGCTTAACGCTTAGCATTAAATTAATTTGTGGGATTTCTAATTCTGAAGAGGCTTAAAATATCTTTAACAATTTTTTAAACTTGACTTTATTTAGGCTTTGGTGTTATTAGAGGACAGTGGAAAATAAATCTTAGGCTTTCAAATCTTTTGTAAGGTAGCATTTGGTCCATGGATAGAATAGGAATTGGAATGCATTGGAATTAGAAATGGTATGATATACTACATGTTTGGTTTGACCTGGGAATGGAATCAAATTATTGTTGATTGTGTATTCCTATACACAAGAATCAGATCAGTTTGATTCTCCAAAGTTGCTCCCGAGTTCAAAGAATAAATAATTCGCCTTTTCTTTGCAGATTTTCATGCCTCGCTTAATTTGCTGTGGAAAATCGAGACCAATAGGACTACAATGATTAGTTCTTTTAATTTTTAGTAAAATTTTGAGAGAGTGACCCTAAATAAGAATTTACCCATGTAAAGAAATTATGTTAGAAGCTCTTCCCCCTGAGCAAAAAAATTGTAAATAAAGCGGCTCAACCATTAAATTGTTACGTAAATGATGTAAAATTTATCGTGATTATAGGATGGTATGATAGTTAATTGTTATGTGACCTAATGACAAAAAGTGGTTATGTGCTCAATTAGTTTTTTTTTTTTTAGTTTGTTCAGTTTTGGCCTTGTGGGAATATAACAAGCTGAGATACTATTTTTATTTTTTAAGGTTCTATATCTGCCTTTTTTTTTTCTTTTTTTTTTTTCATAATTTTGGTTAGTGATAACAAGAAACTTTCACTTTCTTTATTTTTTCCGCTAATATCACGCTGGTAATTTATTTCTGCATTATAATACTCAGTTTCATCAAATTCTTGTTTAATCAACTAGATGAGTGTGCCCAGGAACCCTTCTTATATATGCCTATGTGACAATGCACATGGGCAGTCTTGTTAGGTCTTTCTTCCCTCAAGTTCGGTCTAATATAGGCTTTATTTGATACGGTTACTAGAAACAAACTATAAACTAACGAGGTTGAAAGACCACCATTCTTTTATATGCATATGTGACAATGCACATAAGCAAGTCCTATTAGGTCTTTCTCCTCTCAAGTTTGGTCTGATATGGACTTTTTTTATGCGGTTATTGGAAACAAACTATAAACTAACGAGGCTGAAAGACCACCATTCTTTTATATGCATATGTGACAATGCACATAAGAAGGTCCTATTAGGTCTTTCTCCTCTCAAGTTTGGTCTGATATGGACTTTTTTTATGCGGTTACTGAAAACAAATTGTAAACTAATGAGGCTCCATAACCCTTTAACCCCAGAGGAAAAATTAGAATTTTAAAATTTTCAGTATTCCTATCTGCTGATGGGAACAACGAGACTATTGCAGCCACATTGAGTTTACAAAAGAAAAAGCAAGGCCCTTGATTAAAAGCTAGAGTTCTCATTTAGCAATGCTAAGATGATTTGGGACCAATTGGGAGGTTATTTAGTACATTGTAGGATATTAATTTATATTTTCTTAAGTTGTGTTAAAGTATTTATTTCTTTATTTTTTTTTGTTTTTAATTGTAGGAAAGTTTTAGTTATTTTAAACTTTGGCGTATTGGGCAGTTAGCTTGGAGTTTTAATTCTGGGCTTGATTTTGTAATTTGCGGTGGACTGTAATAAGTTTTGCTAGTTGGAAAGGGGGTACAAGCCTTGGGTGCCAAGAGAAGTTAGCGTCCAAGTTTCACCTTCATAAATATGATTGTATTCATGTTGCCTACAAGAAATTACTTCTGTTGTCTTGACTTGACATGTGCCAAAGATCCATAGTGTGATTACCATTAATCTTCTCCTTTTGCGCACAACAACTTGCTCTCTACACATAGAGGAAACCAAAAGGAAATTCCCTCCTAAGAACAAACCAAACTTTAAATTCCGATTTATCAATTTCTCTTGCTTTCTCCCCCACCCACTAAGTTTCTTGAAAATTTGTATTATAGTATTAATTTTTTCATGCCCTAGTATTGAGTATTTTGATATTGTAAGATATAGTTTGTAGTACTAATGTGTTTACAATCAAGAATCTATTATGTAGGGTATTTTACTTAGAATTTTAACAAATGCGGGCATAACCTGAGGTATATGCCTTTGGCTCGCACCTAGGTTTTAGATACCCTGTGTTTCTCAATGTGCATTGTGTCCTTAGCTACTATGGTTGAGCTTGAAGGTCTACTTTGTAATTATATTTTATTTGTTCGGTAGATCTCTTCCTCTCCATCTATGTGCGCGTGCCACTCGTGGATGGACCATATGCTTCTTATTTCATCATGCTGCATATCATTGCCATTGTTTTCACACATTGTGCTTTTTAATTGCTTGTAGTGTTATTTTATTTCCTTAAGTGGATACACAAGCTTATTTACTTTCCTTCTTTTTTAATTTAAAAGTTTTTATTATCCTAGGCTGGAGAGATAGTGGAGGGAAGAGGACCTGAAGACTCGTTCCTCAAAAAGAGGAAATGAAGGTAGATTATCCATAGAAAACATTATATCAAAGTAAAATGTATTTGTTACTTCGGGTGTGAGAGACTTGCTTATGACATTTATCCTTCAATATTATGTGGAGACTTGCCCAAGAATTATTAGATTCTTTGTTGTCATGGTATTGCTAATGAGATTTTCGTACTATGAAGTCTAATGTACTGCTTGAGCACTCCTTTTTTTGGGTCGATAGTTACATTCTAGATGAAGGACCTTGTTAATTGGCAAAACACAAAACTGAGAATGCGTTTATTGTGAGTACTTAGTGGAATATGTTCACTTTAAATATGGATGTAATAATTTTAAGAACTAAGATTTTTTAACTTCAAATGTTAGGGACTTGCTCATGAGATTTATTCTTCAATATTATGTGGAGACTTGTTTTTCAATGTTGGCACATACGTTAGTGTTGAATTTTCTGAAGAGAACGAACTGTGATTATTTTAGTAAGTGATGATTTTTCTCATCTTTTGTTGTTGCCCATTTTTTATTATTATCATGTCCTGTCGCAACTCTTTTGAGTAATTTTTTAACTGAGTGGTCTTTTTCTTAATATTTTCATTGCTTCAAACGTGTTTAGCAGATAAATTATTTGATGTGGTTCTTTTATCATTTTTTTTATTGTCAGTGATGTTACAACGGCTAGATAAAATTGAAATTTTATATCGTTATTGTCGCGACGTCCCGGGAGTGGGTGTGCCCCGGGCGGCGAAATTAAAATTATTTTTAATTTTCAAGGAAAATATGGACTGTCGGAGTCGCCACTAACCTTTAGTGCGGTTAGAACACATGATTACTACCCCGTTAGGGGTAGAATCAGTCTACATTACCAGAGTTGGGGACGGGAGTTCGGTTACGCGAGGGGAAGGTACGAGCACCCCCTACGCGCCCGTTCTTACGAACGGTACCTAATTAATTTGAAATTATCCCTAAGTTAATCTAATAAGTCTCTAAATTAATCCTTTTGTGAATTTATAAATACATAGGGAAAATAAATAAATAAATATATACATATATTCCCTTATAGCTTAGGATACGTGATGCCCAAAGGCTCATACCCCCGCAATAAAATCATAGGGATAATAATTAAGAAAATACACTCCCAAAATTTTGAAATTGTATATAAATTTTTTATAGGAAAATACTTACATGGGAGGTTTTTAATATACAGTAATAGAATAATAAGCCTCACATACCTACTAACATATTATGAATGTCAAAATAAGTAACTAAATACTATATATATTAATATATTAAGGATACTTAATACTAAATATAGTCAGATTCTAATAATGATTAATACTAAACATATTTATATACTAAAAATTGCTGATACTAAAAATACTATGATACTAATAATTAATACTAACTATATTAATATACAAAAAAAAAAAAAAATTGATGCTAAACATGTGATTAAAATGCTAATTTACTAAACATATAATATCCATTAAAACCCTAAGTCACTAAATATATAATATTAAAAAGAAAATACAAAAATGCTAGATATGTAATATTTACCAATATGCTAATATGTGATATACATATAACTAAAATTATTAATTTACATATAATGTCAATGAAACACCAAGTTATGAAATATGTAATACCACATTATCACAATAATAAATTTACAATATTATAAAAATGCTAATTAATATAATAAATATATAATATCAATAAAAATTCTACCACACTAACATTAATCATTTAATATATATACAATAGATACCACAAAAATCTAACCCTACAATATGAACATTAACATCAATAACAAAATTCAAACTTTGAATGTTGAAACAACAAAAAATTCCACAATAATAATTGTCGCGGCGTCCCGGCGAGCGCGTGTGCCCCGGGCGGCGAAATTAAAAATCAATTTTAATATTTTCATGGAAAAATCATGGAAAAGGTCGGAGTCGCCACTAACCTTTAGTGTGGTTAGAACACGTGATTACTACCCCGTTAGGGGTAGAATCGGTCTATGTTACCAGAGTTAGGCTCGGGAGTTCGGTTACGCGAGGGGAAGGTACAAGCACCCCCTACGCGCCCGTTCTTACGAACGGTACCTAATTAATTTGAAACTATCCCTAAGTTAATCTAATAAATCTTTAAATTACTCCTTTTTGTGAATTTATAAATACCTATGAAAAATAAATAAATAAATAAATATATACATATATTCCCTCAGAGCTTAGGGTACGTAATGCCTGAAGGCTCATACCCTCGCAATAAAATCATAGGGATGAAAATCAAGAAAATACTTTACAAAAATAGCTCCCAGATTTATTTTCAAAATTTAGATTTTTCATAAATAATTTAAAATATTTTCCAAAATTCTCTGGGAGATTTCAATACATGATAATAGGATAATAAATTAACATATTAAGCTAACATATAATAAGTAATAAAATGTCATATGCTATACATCCTAAGATACTAAAAATACTAAAGCAAATAATATCAAATAATAAGAATAATGCAGAATGTAGAATAAAATACTAAAAATAACGTAATACTGAAATATACCAATATTCTTAATATAAACGTATAATCTAATACACTAAATATAACAACATACTTGATATAGCAGTATACTCATATAAATCATATAACAATATAATAATATAAATAAATATGTACAATAATAGTAATAATAATTTACTTATAATAATGATAATGATAACAAGGATATGATGTATAACATAATAATTACCTTAATATTAACATGCAATTAAAGATATGCACACTACACATATAGGTAAATCGCTAACTAAGGCAGCAAATCAAACTTAAGGTTAATAATATGGAAAACAATGAGAAGCCAAGGAAGTAATGAAATCATGGAAACAAGTTATTACCAAAAATAATATATACCAATGCAGCACGGTTGCCAAACTTATTATACACCCCAAATATACAAATGTTAAACATTTAAACATGTGTCATAATCCCAAAAACCATAAATATATACCCTAAAAATACTGTATCCTAACCTATATTCATCATTAAATATGCATAGTCAATGCCCTAAAATAAAAAAATGAAAACAAACCCGAATAAACATTATCACGGAAAGAAATAATAATAAAAAAACAATAATAATAACATTAGATATGTATATGTAAAACCTAAATAAAAATTCTTACACAAGGGAAGAAAATCCTAAATAAAAATTGATGTCAGATATACCCAAATAAATATTATCATAAAAGAAGAAAAACCCTACAATAGAAAGAATAAAATCAATTAGCATTTTCCATGCATAAACAAAAATAATTAAATTTCAAATGTGAACAAAAATCCTGCAATAAGAAGAATAAAATTAATTAGTATTTACCATTTAAAAATCAAAACAATATTACTATATTAATTATCTAACAAGTATAGTTTTAACAAATAAAACAAAATAAACACATAATAAGAAAACTTAAATAAATAAAAGTATACACAGCATGTAAAAATAAAATAAAATAGAATAAAATAAAATAAAATAAAATAAAAAACAAAAACTAGTATTACAACGTCAACAATTTTACAATAATGATATTAATCAATAAAACTTAAACTTGAACATTAAACAACAAAACAAATATCCCTATAATAATAGAAAAACAAAATAAATCACACATCAACAGTATTAAATTGATTTAATATACACAATAACAAAACTATAAACAAGTATATGAATACGTTATAATAATGAATCCCTACCACCTAATCCAAAATATTAAACATTCGGCTATACATATTTAAGCAACAATTTGTTTACCCAATAAAGCATTATTTAACATATATACAATATTAATATAAAAAAAAAAGATTTGAACTTTAAAAAAAATAAAAACGTGGGTGTCGTGTGTATATAAACAAAGTGTTGTGCGTGTGTAGGCAGAGGACTCACATGGGAGGATGGCTGGAGATACTGTGTGGATGTCCGGTGAGTAGCCATGGAAGAGCCGGAGAGCCTACAGTGAGGAGTGGGTGCTCGGCTCTTCTGCGAAGAGCCGAGAGGAGCAGCAGGCAGTGCCTTGGCTTGCTGAATGAGGGTGGCCGGGGCTGTGTTTTGCTTCCGGAGTTGATGAGCGTAGTTGGAAGGCCCGCCGCGTGTTGCAGTGAGGTGATGCTGAAGGGCGACGACGGTGACGGTGGAGAAGGCTGCCGGACTTGCTGGTTGCTGCCGGAATTGCTAGTTGTCGCAGGAGCTTGGCTGGTGTGGTGGTGGCGTGGTTCAGCTGGTGTGCTGTGAAGCAGCTGCTGCGGATCCGTGGCTGTAGATAAATTCTGCAGAGGCCGGGCGAGGTTGGATGGTGAGTGACGAGAGAGACAGAGAGATGAGGGAGGAAGAAGAAGATGGTTAGGGTTTTTTTTTTTTAGTTGGTTTCTTGGTCTCCGGCTGCGCTGCGCCCCCCCCCCCCCCACTTCGCCGGCTTGTGTGTATCACCCTTATATAAAAAAAAATTTGACAACCCTAAAAACCTTTCCTGTTTGATTTTCTTTTTATGGTATTTTTTTTTCTTTTGGAAATAGTATTATGAGTATAACTACTATTATGGTAATAATAATAATAATAATAATAAGGTAATAAAAATAGGTAAAATAATAACAAAATAATAATAATAATAATAATAATAATAATAATAATAACAGAAATAAATAATAATAATAGTACTAATAAAGATAAAAATACTATATAATAAAGTTATAATAGCCCCTCCCTGAACTCCTAATAAATCAATAATAATAATAATAATAATAAATAATATAAATAGCAATAATAAAAATAATAAAAATAATAATAATAATAATAATAATAATCCTAAGAATAAATAAAATAGTAATAATAGTAATAATAATAAGACTAATGAAAATTAATAATAATAATAGTAAGACTAAATAAACTAATAAAAATACTAATAATAATAATAATAAAAAGGGAACCCCTCGTTCTATTTGGCTAGGGCAAAAATAGGGTGTCTACAATAATAATAATCGTTGAACCATAAACACAACAAAAATGTAAACATGAATATCAACATTTAAACAAATATTACAGCGTTATAAACCCTACACCATGAATATTAATTGATGTATAACAACAAGACAAACAAAGCATATATATTAAAAATTAAAGCAAACATTACAATCCTAAAACCTTACAATTACAACTCTAGAGTATATGAAAACATTATCATAAAAAAAACTTTGAAACTACTCTAACAATTAATAATCTCAAACCCCAGATAAATATAAATAAGAAATAATGTGACTAATTCAACACCAATAAAAAAGTTTAACTTAGATAATAACAATAAATCAAGCATACTGAACATAATAAAACATACCTAAAAGACTCAAAATATTATCTTATCAATACTTGACCCTAAATAATACAATACTAATTCAATATATATACACATATACACACACACATAATACAACTACAAAAGATTTTTTTTTTAACTATCAATTATTAAATAAATACACAAATACACAGAAATCTAGAATTTAAAACAAACAAAAAGACTCTGCAGTAAAAATGACTGGTTAATATCACAGAAAAATAAATAATAATAAAAAAACAATACACATGTGTATATGTAATGAACTGTGTGTGAGGCGTGTGTGCATTCCCTGTTCATGGTAACGTGTGTGTGTGTGTGTATCATGTTTGAGTGCAGGGACTTACAGAGGGGGATGCAGCCGGTTATGGGAGAGACAGAGAGAGGCTGCTGTGCGGCGCCTGGGTGCCATGAGAAACAGGGGTCGCCGGAGTTGCTGGGGATGACGACGGAATTTTCTGTGACACCGCGGTGGTTGCGGTTGTGATTTCGTATAGCTGCTGCCCTACGTGCAAAAGAAAAAGTAAGAGAATGGAGTGATGAAGGGGAGAAGAGAGTGTGTATGGCAGTAAAGGCTCCCCTGCATTTGGATCTTAGTCGAAGGTAGCCCACGGTGACGGCTGGACTATGGCCGGCGTTGACAGCAGGCAGCAGCAGGCGGTGCGTGGTGGTCACTGGTAGATGAGAAGGCTTCGAGTTGCTGTGTGTGGCGGAGGGTGACGGCGTTGTGAAGTCCCGTCGCTGGTGTGGGGCAGGTTTGGTTGCTCGTGTTGGCGCTGCGGGAGTGGCTGGAGAGAGCTGCTGGACTATCTGGTGTGAGGCCGGATCTGCTGGTTCGTCAACTATGGAGGCCGAGAGGTTGAGATGCTACAGTGGTGGGGGCGTCGGCGACGGCGCCGGTTGCAGGAACAGGGGGTGGCCAAGGAGCTGCTGTTTTGCCGGAGTTGGGCTGGAGAGCTGGGTTGGTTCGCTGAAGGATCTCTGGCGGTTGCAGGGGCGGTTGTGCTCAGCGGTGATGGAGGCGAGGCGGAGAAGGAGAGTGGCTGTGAGAGAGTGGGAGAAAACGATGAAGAAGGAACGGCTGCAAAAAAATTTTTTTTTTTCTTTGGCTGTGCGCTCCGGCTGTGCGCTGTGCCGCCCCCGTCTGCTCTCTTGCGTGAGAAAGCATATAAATAGGCTCCCCCACCCCAAAACCCTAGGCGCCTAATAATAATAATAATAATAAGTAAAATAACAAAAATAAATAATAATAATAATAATAATAATAATAATAATAATAATAATAGTAAGCAAAATAATAATAATAATAATAATAATAATAGTAATAAATAAAATAAATAAAATAATAATAATAATAATAATAATAGTAATAACAAAAATAAATAAAATAATAATAATAACAGTAATAACAAAAATAAATAAAATAATAACAATAATAATAATAATAGTAATAACAAAATAAATAAAATAATAACAATAATAATAATAGTAATAGAATAATAATAATAATATAAGATACCAAAAATAATAATGACAACAAAATAATAATAATAATAATAATAATAATAATAATAATAATATTAATAATAATAGTAATAATAAATTACTTATACCAATATAGGAAAATGATTAATAATGATTATAATAGTGAAAATAAAAATAATAAAAATATTGGGTCTGGGTAAAAATGGGGTGTCTACAGTTATCAATTTATGCCTCATTTTTTATGTCTTTCACTTATTCATACTTATGCCTTATGAATTTTTTAACACCCTTTAAGTTCGAACTACCAAGAACAACTGAAGATCACTTTTAAATGTTTAATATTGAGATGAAAGCAAAAGTGAAGTCTCATAAGATGCTTGAGCAGGTGACATTTTTTTCTTTTCTCTTTCTATTTTCATTTTGTGTTAAAAATTATGTTAGCTTAACCAGATTTGCATGATTACTGCATAGATTTTCTTTGGAAGTGGATTACGAAAAAAATTTTGGGTATGGTCACGTGGACCTCTGTTTATCCTTGGTCAATTGAATGTTAGAAACCTTTATTTTCCCTCATGGCTGCATAAGGTTATGTTTCAGTTTTTTTTGGTAAAGTGGGTCTAACTGCTTCTCCCATGTAGGTGACTCTGAACGTGTAAAGATGTTTGGGAGAACAGCTAATTTGGTGAACAATTAGATGATTAATTATTGATGTGAGCTTTCTGAAAAGTGGCTGGTTTTGATTGGAATTGCTTTGGATTGGAATGAGGTACGTGGTTATCATTAGTATGTTCCTCGCTATGCTGTCATTATTATAGTCAAGACAGTTGTTTATGCTTTGCATGCATAATGTAAGTTGTAGGTTAGGACACACACAATGTTTGCATTGCCTGGTGTTGCTTTCGCAAACTCATGAACACATTTCTGCCCAAAAACGAGTGAAATACACCCAGCAGTTGGCATTGGGCTTTGAAAATATATTTGTTTTCAATACATGCCCTGAGATCTAGTTTGGTGTAAACTGAAGCCTGCTTGATAATATGTTCAGACCTAAGTACATTGCCTTTGTCTCAGTGCTAATTTATGTTCAAGGATGAAAAATCTCTAGAAACATAATAATGGATTCCATGATAGTACCAAAACTAATGGCATGTGCCCATAAAACCGCTTGGAAGTATCTTCTTTTATTTATTTTGTGAGGTTACTGTTTTTATTACTAATTTCCTTTCCCCATTTTTTTAGAGGCCACAAGTTGTCAAAGGGAATATGCAACTTTTCTCCGTGGATCAGCAGCGGAGTTGGTGACTAAATAGTTAGTGGCCCTCTCAAAGTGAGAAGGAACTTTGAACGTTAAAAGAGTTTGATGTTGCATTGCTCTCCATTTATACTAGAGGACCTAATCTCTAATTGGAAAGTAGTTTGCCCTGTCTCAATTTTAATTTTAAAATGTGTGCTCCATTGCGTCACATTTTAGATTGTGTCTTTTTGGGCATGACTGCCGAAGACTACGACAACAATCCTTGTTTCAACTTTTTTTTTTTCTATGTTAAAAAAATAAAAATTATACGGATATTTAGAAATATGGTTTTAAGGGACAGTTTTTTTTTTGTTTTTTTTGTTTTGTTTTGGATTATTTTATTAGTGAACTGCTTGTTGTGCACTATTATTCTTAAATATGAAGGCCTCTTTGAGTGGTCTTTTTTTTGTTATTTTTCGTAGCTTCAAACGTGTTTAGTAGATAAATTATTTGATGCAGTTCTTTATCATTTTTTTTTTTATTGTCAGTGATGTTACATCTGCTAGATAAAAATGAAATTTTATATCGTTATCAATTTATGCCTCATTTTTTATGTCTTTCATTAATTCATACTTATGCCTTATGAATTTTAAACTCCTTTTAAAGCCGAACTTCTGGGAACTACTCAGGATCACTTGCAGATATTTAATATTGAGATGAAAGGAAAAGTCAAGTCTCATCAGATGCCGGAGCAGGCGACAATTTTAATTTTTTTCTTTCTCTTTTCTTTTGGTGATAAATATTATGTTAGCTTAACCAAATATGCATGATTACTGCATAAATTTTATTTTAGAAGTGGATTACCACAAAAGTTTTGGGTATGGTCATGCAGACCTCTGTTTATCCTTGGTCAATTGAATGTTAGAAATCTTTATTTTCCCTCACGGCTGCATAGCGTTATGTTTCACCTTTTTCCGTAAAGTGGGTCTAACTACTTCTCCCATGTAGGTGACTCTGAATGTGTAAGGATGCCTGAGAGAACAGCTAATTTGGTGAACATTTAGATAATTAATTATTGATGTGATCGTTCTGAAAAGTTGCTAGTTTTGATTAGAATTGCTTTGGGTACGCCTATGGTTTGTGGTTATCATTAGTATGTTCCCCACTATACTTTCATTATATAGTTAAGACAGTTGTTTATGCTTTGCATGCATGATGTAAGCTATAGGTTGGGACACACACGATGTGTTTGCAATGTCTGGTGTTGCTTTCACAAACTCATGAACACATTTCTACCGAAAAATGAGTGAAGTATAGCCAGCAGTTGGCATTGTGTAATGAACATATATTTGCTTTCAATATATGCCTTGAGATTTAGTCTGGTGTAAATTGAAGTCTGCTTGATAATATGTTTAGACCTAAGTACATTGCCTTTGGCTCAGCGCTAATTTATGTTCAAGGATGAAGAATTACCCCCATTTAGTAACATATAATATTTCCCGATTGCATTTTCATTCACAAGCCGATGGGATCTATCGCAATTGGTTTTTAGATGGAGTAATGATCATATGTTATTGAATTCATGATGAAGAACCCCTACCCACGGAAAATCTCAAATAACAAAATCATGGATTCCATGATAGTACTAAGACCAATGGCATGTGCCCATACAACTGTCTGGAAGTATCTTATTTTATTTATTTTGTAGGGTTACTATTTTTATTACAAATTTCCTTTCTCCTTTTTGCAGAGGCCACAACTTGTGAAAGGGAATATTTAGCTTTTCTTTGTTGATCGGCAGCGGAGTTGGTGAGAAAATAGTTAGTGGCCTTCTCAAAGTGAGAAGGAAATTTAAACATTAAAACAGTTTGATGTTGCACTCCTCTCCATTTATACTAGAGGATCTTATTTTTTAATTTGAAAGTAGTTTGCCCTGTATGCTCAATTTTAATTTTAAAATGCATACTCCACTGCGTTTCATTTTAGGTTGTGCTGTAGTAGGCATGACTGCTGTAGACACCATATTTTTGCCCTAGCCAAATAGAACAAGGGGTTCCCTTTTTATTATTATTATTTTTTATTATTATTATTAGTATTTTTATTATTACTTTCTTATAATTATTATTTTTATTATTGTTATTATTAATTTACTATAATAATTATTATTACCTTATTATTATTATTATTATTATTATTATTTATTCAAAAAATTGATACTTTATTATTATTATTATTATTATTATTATTATTATTATTTGTTTATTATTTATTATTATTTATTATTATTATTATTATTATTATTATTTATTTTCCTATATTATTATAAGTAATTATTATTAGCACTATTATTTATTTATTATTATCATTATTATTATTATTATTATTTTATCTTTATTATTTTTATTTTTACTATAATTGTTTATTACTATTTACTATTTAGTATTATTATTATTATTATTACCTTATTGATATTTATATTATTATGATTATTATTATTAATATTATTTCCTTTTTCATTATTACCATAAGAATAAAAGTATAAAAAAAAAAAAATCAAAAAAGGGAAGTTGTTTTAGGGTTTTTGAGATTTTTTTATATAATGGCAAAGAGGAGACAAAAAAAAAAAAGGGGGGCGCACAGCCACAGCCGAGGCTAAAAAACGGCAAAAAAGAAAAGAAAAAAAAAGAGAAGTCGGCTGCTTCTTCTTTCTTCTTCTGCTGCAAATCTGCCCAACCACAGCCTCAGCAACTCCACAGATCCACCAGCCGCACAGCTCCGGCGTCACCACCATCTCCGGTCATCTTCATCCTCCCCCAGGATCTCCGGCCATGCACAGCAACTCCGACGACTCCAGCATCTCCACAGCCACGGCTAGCACGACGACCCCTGCAACTTCGACGACTTCAGCGTCTCCACAGCTCCGGACTGCCACACCAACACTGCTGCCCCTGCAACTATCCATCAAGCACACAGCCACGGCAGCACTGCTGCCCCTGCAACTCCCGTCACCGTCTACTCCACAGCCGCGGCTGTCTCCAGCCATCTCACAGGCAAACCGAGCCCTCTCCAGCCACAATTCCCATCTCCGGCCCCCTCTGACTTTTCCTTTTATTGCCAAGGTAAGATTTCAATTGTAATATTTAAATGTAATAATTTATGTTGTCATTTTTTTTTTTTTTAGTGCGTAATATTTAAGTTGTATGTGTAATATTTATTCTTAGGTTTCGGGTTTTTTTTTATATTGTTGTGGTTCTTATGTGTAAGATTTTTCTTTCTTTTTTTATATATTATTCATGCATATATTGTAGGTTAACTTTATAGTATATGATTAGTATTTTAAAATTTTGGTCGTGTTATATATCATGTTAGGAGTTTTAGTAGATTAGTTGTAGTGGTATTTTAAAACTATAGTTGTATGTGCATTTTAGAATGTTAATCATATTAGGTATTTAATAACTTAGGATTTATAAGTAACATCATGCATATAATTTAGTATTTTAGGTAACTTTTAATATAGCATCTTGAGTAATACTATATATTTATTGATACTTTTAGTATGTTAATTATTATGGTAAATTTAATATTTTAGGTAGTATAATATTTTTGGTGATTTGGTATCATGCTATTATATGGTATGTTTAGTATATATAGTATTATAGTAATTTATTACGTATTATATTATTTGTGGATATTTATTATTGTTATCATCGTGATTATGTTTATTATGGTATGTTTGAGTATTTTTGTTTATAACGCACATGTAGTATTTTAATATTATGATATGCTCATTATCTTAGTCTATATTATATGTTTATATTCTACTATTATTGGTATGTTAGATATTTTAGCTTCCATTATATATGTTGATTAGTACATATTGTGGTATCCTAACACTCTAGTTTATTATTATTTTATTCATTTATTTATTTATTTATTATGTTTAAATTATTATATCTATTATCCAAAACCTCCCAAACTAGTATTTTCATACTTAGGAAAACCCATAAAATTTCTAAAATTTGGGAGCCTATTTTATAAAGTATTTTTGATTTTTATCCCTATGATTTAATTGCGGGGGGTATTAGCCTTTGGGCTTCACGTACCCTAAGCTCTGAGGGAATATATATATGTATATATTTATTTATTTATTCATTTTTCACATGTATTTATAAATTCATAAAAAGGAATAATTTAAAGAATTATTAGATTAACTTAGGGATAATTTCAAATTAATTAGGTACCGTTCGTAAGAACGGGCGCGTAGGGGGTGCTCGTACCTTCCCCTCGCGTAACCGAACTCCCGGCCCCAACTCTGGTAATGTAGACCGATTCTACCCCTAATGGGGTAGTAATCACGTGTTCTAACCGCACTAAAGGTTAGTGGCGACTCCAACATTCCAATATTTTCCCTTGAATATTAAAAATAATTTTAATTTCGCCGCCCGGGGCACACGCGCTCCTGGGACGTCGCGACAACTGCCGAAGACTACGACAACAGTCCTTGATCCCACTAATTTTGGTTTTATCTTAAAAAATAAAAAAATTATACAAATATTTAGAAATATGGATTAAGTGTCAGTTTAAAAAAAAAAAAAAAAATTTTTGGGGGCATGTTGCCAAAATTTTTAAAGGTGTGGCTACTTCTAATAACATCCGTTGGAGTTGAGTGGAGTTGCTTGTGGCCTCTTGGGTTTGAGCAAACGGTTTCTTTCATCATGTTTCTATGGAAAACATTTTGTGGGATTGGTTGGATTTGCTTCATTAAATGTCTTGTGTTTGTTTTTCTTTGATTCTGTTGCTATTTTCATTTTGTAAAGGAAAAACATCTTATTCTGCTTGTTTTTACCCCTCTTTGTTGTATTTTTCTCTCCTTTTTTAGTAGAATTTTATTTATCAAAAATTAAAAAGTGTGCCTAGCAAATAAATAAATCAATAAAATTTAAAAAGTGAAAATGGAAAAAATCCCTTTTATTGTAATTCAATTCAACAACTTTGTGTCAGACACATAATATTTTATCGCATAATTATTAAAATCCTCATTATTTGATTTCTTATGAATTTTTTTAGAGAAAATAGAATCTTATTAGATGATCCATTGTTAGATGATTGACTTCATATTTTCAATGACAATTGCTTGCATATTTTTTTTAAATGGTTTCAATGTATTTTTTAAGTTATATTTTCTCCTCTGCACTGAACTAGAGATCCTTGTGAGGATGCTTTGGAGCCGACTTTGCCATTACCCTCCTTATTCGTAAGCCTTCGTTGAATTATCTTTCTCATTCATCAAGACATCTAGGTTTCAATTTTAGGTAATGCATGAATCTTCCATTATAACTATGTTGTTCTTGTGGCTGTGTAAGAATTGAAAAAACGTTCATGCCTAAGTCGTCTTTGGGGCACACACGTGTGTGTGTGTGTGTGTGAATATGCAACTTGTTCTACCTTTTTTTATGACATTAGTTTGGTGCTTGTTTTTATACTAAGGTGCTATTTGATATCGGTTCCTCTTTTTTTTTTTTTTTTTTTTTGTTTGACTACAAAAAGTAGTGGCAATGATATGTTTGTCCTTGTTGGTAGCTTTCAGCTTTTGTTGTTTATTCCTACTTTTGTGGTGACAATTAAAGGTAGATTTTCCAGATTTTGTTTTTGTGGCAACCCATTTCTGTAGAAGTTTAATATTCAATTTTTTTTTTGGTGATAAAATCATTGCACATAAAAATAAAAACAAAATCCTGCAATTGGATTTGGGTGGATTTTAAAATATTTAAAGACAATTTTATATTACATCTTATCCAAATCCAATATAAATCAAAATCTAAGGCTTCTGGAGAATGAGAATTTCCTGTAAATTTCTAAAAATTTTAAAGAACAAGAAACTTCATTAAAAAAAATGTCTCGGCCTTCATATAAAATAGTATTGTTCTTGGAGTACTAATGCAAAAACAAATTTCATTATTATATTCATATTTTAATTGATTCATGCTTTGTATTTATTTCTAGTGCTTGATTTACTAAAGCTTTTGGTACCATTAAATTGTTACATAAATGATGGAAAAATTATTGTGATTGAAGGATGATATGAAAGTTAATTGTTATGTGACCTAATGACAAAAAATGGTTATGTGCTCAATTCATTTTTTTTTTAAAGTCAATTTTGGCCTTGTGCATAACTAGCTAAGCTATTATTTTTATTATTTGAGGTTCTATATCTGGTTTTTATTTTCATAATTTTGATTAGTGATAACAAGTAGCCCTCACTTTTGTTTTTTGTTTTTTCACTAATATCATGCTGGGAATTTTAGTTTTGCATTATAATACTCAGTTTCATCAAATTATTGTTCAGTCAACTAGATTAGTGTGCCCAGGAACCCTTCTTTTATATGCCTATCAAAGACCCTTTAACTCCAGAGGAAAAATTAGAATTTTAAAATTTTCAGTATTCCTATCTGCTGATGGGAACAATGCGACTATTGCTACCACATTGAGTTTACAAAAGAAAAAGCAAAGCCCTTGATTAAAAGCTAGAGTTCTCATTTAGCAATGCTAAGATGATTTGGGACGAATTGGGAGGTTATTTAGTAAATTGTAGGATTTTAGTTTATATTTTCTTAAGTTGTCTTAAAGTTTAGTATATTCTTTCTCTGTTTTTTTTTTTTTTTAATTGTACGGGAATTTTAGTGATTTTAATCTTTGGCTGCCGTATTGGGCAATTAGCTCGGAGTTTTAATTCTGGGCTTGATTTTTTAATTTGCAGTGGAATGTAATAAGTTTTGTAGGTCGGAAAGAGGCTACAAGCCTTGGGTGCCAAGAGAAGTTAGCCTCCTAGTTTCACCTTCATAAATATGATTGTATTCATGTTGCCTGCAAGAAATTACTTCTACTATCTTGACTTGACTTGACATGTGATGCCTAAGATCCATAGTGTGACTGCCAATGATCTTCTTCTTCTTATACGCACTACAGCTTGCTCTTTGCACATAGGACAAACCAAACCTCCAAAGAACAAACTAAAGTTTAAATCCCGATTTATCAATTTCTCCTGCTTTCTCCCCCACCCACTTAATTTCTTGAAGGAAAATTATATTAATTTTTCTTCTAATCGTTATGTCCACAATTTCCATGCTTTTACCCATAAGTGTCCCTATATTACAATATGCCAACGTAATCTTAGTTTCTTGAACTAGCTTCTTTACCTACCCACGTTTAGAATGATGTAAGAACCCTCGCATATTTGACATTGTACCTTGGCGCTGACACAACACATCGCTTCGAGGTGACGACCTAGTTTAACGTTACCCACTTTCACTACATCGGGATGATACAAGTGCAACGCGTCGCTTGTAGGGGATGCCCCAATAAATATTTGGTAAGGATTCATATCCTAGTGATCTGACAAATTTTACTCTGGCTATCAGCTACTTAACGCAACCCTCCTCTAGTATTGAGTATTTTGATATTGTAAAACTCAAGTATTTGTACTAGTGTGTTTACAATTAAGAATCCATTGAAGGGGGTATTTTACATAAAATTTTAATAAATGTGCACCTAACCTTTATGAGGCATGCACCTTTGCCTCGTACCTAAGTTCTAGATACCCTTTGCACCTTAGTGCCCTTTGTGCAATTGGCTACTATGGTTGAGCTTGAAGGTCTATTTTGTTATTGAATTTTATTTTATGAGTTGATCTCTTCTTCTCCATATGTGTGGGTGCGCCACTCCTTGGTGGACCCTATGCTTCTTATTTCATCATGCTGCATATATATACCACCGTTTTCACACTTTGTGCTTTTAAATTGATTGTACTACAGTACCAGTTGTAGACACTCTATTTTTGCCCTAGCCAAACAGAACAAGGGGTCCCCTCTTATTATTTTCATTATTATTATTATTACTTTACTATTATTATTTTTGGTATATTATTATTATTATTATTATTTTGTTATCATTATTATTTTTAGTATCTTTATTATCATTATTATTATTATTTATTTATTTATTTATTTTGTTATTAGCATTTTTATTATCATTATTACTATTATTATTATTATTTATTTTTGTTATTATTATTATTACTATTATTATTATTATTATTATTATTTTATTTTTATTATTATTATTTTTATTATCTTTATTATTAGTTTTACTATTATTATAATTATTTTTATTATCTTACTTTACATTATTATTAGTATTATTATTATTATTAGTACTTTATCATTATTATGATTATTACTTTACCATATTAGTATTACTATTATTATTTTTTCTTATGTATCTATCTATCTATTATTATTATTTTCCTATTATTATATTACTTTTAGTATGATTTTACTATTATTATTGTTTCTATATTATTTATTATTATTAAGTTATTCTCAAATATTATTTGTTATTAATTCTTATTATATTTAGTTCATTATTATTATTATTATTACTATGAATGTTGGTATTAGGGTTTTAAGTGGAGAGCCTATTTACGGCTCTATTCACACATCCAAAGGGGGGCGCACAGCCAAGCCACGAGAGCCAAACGAAACAAAAAAATGGCCTAATCTTTTTCTGGCAGATTTCTGTCCAAGCGGCAACGCCAGAGAAATGTAGGATGAGCCAGATATCTACTGATGTAATTGGAAAGTTTGGAAAATAGTGACTAAGGGAAATCAAATTCCCATGAAATTAATTGATAAGATTAATGTACCTAAAACTGAAAATGAATATATTGAAGAGGATTGGAAGTCAGTTCAAATCAATGCCACTGCCATGAACTTATTTTTTTTGTGCATTAGACGTCAATGAATTTAATAGGGTAATGACATGTAACTCAGCTAAATAAATTTGGTAAAAACTAGAAATTACATATGAAGGCACTAAGGAAGTCAAGGATAGTAGGATAGACATGCTCACTAGTGAATATGAAGCATTTAAAATGACGGTTAATGAATCCATACAATCCATGTACACTAGTTTCACACAAATCATTAACTCTTTAAATGCTCTTGGAAAAACTTACCCTACTTATTAGTTGATTAGGAAAATACTCAGGGGATTAACTCTAGTGTGGGAAGCGAAAGCTATGGCAATAGCAGAAGGGAGAAATCTCAAGGAGATGTCAGTGGACGAACTCATTGGATCACTCATCACCTATGAGCTGGCAATAAATGAGAGGAAAAATGAGCAAAGCAAAGCTAAGAAGGTCACTGCACTTAAGGCATCATCAAGCTATTCAAGTGAAGGAAGCGATTCCGAAATGGATGATGACATGGCCTTGCTAACAAAGACGTTTGAGAAGTTCTTGAAAAAGAACAAAAAGTTCAACAAAAAATTTTGGAACTCTAAATCGGAAAGAGGAGAGCAAAGCATGAAGAAAAAGAAAGAGAATCCACCAACATGATACAACTGCCGAGAAGTTGGACACGTCAAGCCAGAGTGTCCCAAGCTTATAAAAGCTTCAAATAAAAAGAAGAATGCGCTGAAAGTCGGCTGGGATACACACAACACTAGTAGTTCAGAATCTGAATCCAGCGACGACGAGGTTGCCAATCTGTGCCTAATGGCACATGATGACCTTGAGGTACAATCATCTTTCTCATCATCTTTATACTATTCTAGTGAATCTGAAAATGAAAATGATATGATTTCATATGATGAACTAAAACAAGAATATTTGTACACTATTAAAATGGTTGAGAAGAAAACAAAGAAAATTTTTGAGTTGAGAAGCAAAGTCAAAGAACTTTCAAATCTAGTTGAACACCAAAATGAATCCCATGCATCTTTCATAAAAGATAAAGATTGGAAAATTGAGGAGTTAGAAAAGGACTTGAAAGATAAATCTGAAATTATCTGTAAATTTACTGAAGGACAAAACAATTTTGAAAAGCTCCTAGGATCTCAAAAGAAATTCCTTAGAAAAGGAAGGGCTCGGTTTTAATGGTAAATAAAATATAAAGAAAAGACATCTTTACATGGGGTATTTTACAAAAAAATCAAAGTCATATGTTCCAACTAAGAATCATTATAGATATACTACATGCTTTAAATGTAGAAGGTTGGGTCACATACAATTCAACTGTCCTTTCAAAAATAAAGATGTAAAAATAAAGAAAGTATGGAAGGTCAAAGATCAATCTAGCACTAACCCCCCTGGACCCAAGACAATCTAGGTACCAAAGCTAGTTGTGTAATTGTGCCTTGCAGATTTGCTTAAGATCAGCATCCTCAAAAGACAAATGGTATATGGATAGTGGATGCTCATGCCACATGACCAGGGATAAAGCAAAATTCATATCTATCATACTCAAGGATGAAGTGTTTGTTACTTTTGGAGATAATGCTAAGGGAAGGATCACATGTGTCGGTAATGATTCCTCACTCATTATTGATGACGTCTTATTAGTTGAAGGTCTAAAGCACAATTTATTGAGCATAAGTCAACTATGTGATAAAGGCTACAAAGTATCATTTGAACATGACAAGTGCATAGTTGAACACAAAACTGATAATAAGACATTATTCATTGCTAAGCGTCATGAAGACGTATATACCACAAGCTTTGTTAACTTAACTTCATAGAGTATGACATGCTTATCTGCTATGAATGAAATAATCTAGATTTGGCATAGGAGTCTAGGATATGCAAACATGTATTTAATCTCAAAACTAGTCAAGAAAGAATTAGTTAAGGGACTGCCTAAGACTAAATTTGTGAAAGATAAAATATGTGATGCATGCCAACTAGGAAAACAAGCAAGAACAAGCTTTAAGAAGAAGAAAGAGATCTCCACTATTAGGCCACTTCAAATGCTACACTTAGACTTATTTGGACCAAACCAAATTCAGAGTTAAGGAGGAAAATCATACGCCTTTGTCATAGTTGATGACTTTTCAAGATACACATGGGCACTATTCTTAGGTCATAAAGATGAAGCATGTGAAAAATTTATAAACCTGTGCAAGAAAGTACAAAATGAAAAGGGGTACACAATTACTAAAATTCGAAGTGATAGGGGTAGAGAATTTAAAAATCAAGGCAAGGAAGACTATTGTAATTCATTAGGAATTTCCCATAATTTTTCAACTCCTAGAACACCACAACAGAATGGTGTAGTTGAAAGAAAGAATAGATTAATACAAGAAATGACCAGAACTATGCTTAACGAACATAATTTACCAAAATACTTCTGGGCCGAGACAGTGAATACTGCCTGCTATGTGCTAAATAGAGTTCTGATTAGACCATCACTTAATAAGACTCCTTACGAATTATGGAATGGCCATAGACCAAACATATCATATTTTCATATCTTTGGCTGTAAGTGTTTTGTGCTTAGAGACAATGAGCATCTAGGAAAGTTTGATGTGAAATCAGATGAAGGTATATTCCTAGGGTATGCTTTAGATAGTAAAGCTTATAGAGTCTATAAAAAATGAACATTGAAGGTCATAGAATCTATTCATGTAGTGTTCGATGAGTCAAATCCTTTCTCCAATAGAACTGATGAAGATGAAATTGAATTAAACAAGGAACTAGAAGAACTATCAACTGAGAATGATTCAGAAAATAAAAATGAACTTAAAGAACCATCCATTGAAATTGATCAAACTTCAAATGAGGTTAAAGAACCACCTAAAGAATGGAAATACATAAAGAATCATCCCATAGATCAAATAATAGGTGAACCATTACGTGGAGAAGCCACTCACTCCTCTCTTAAGAACATGGTTAGTCATTTTGCGTTTCTATCTCAAGAAGAACCTAAGAATGTGAGTGAAGCTATAGAGGATGAATCTTGCATACTGTCTATGCAAGAAGAATTAAATCAATTTGAAAGAAACAAAGTATGGACTTTAGTTCCCAAACCAGAGGATAAGTTAATCATAGAGACCAAATGGATATATAAGAATAAGAAAGATGAACATGGAGTAGTTGTGAGAAATAAGGCTAGATTAGTAGCTCAGGGATATAATCAAGAAGAAGGTATAGATTTTGAAGAAACATTTTCCCCTGTAGCTAGGATGGAAGTCATACGAATGCTATTAGCATATACAGCTTTTAAGGATTTCAAGCTATATCAAATGGATGTCAAAAGCGCATTTTTAAATGGCTATATAAATGAGGAAGTGTATGTAGAACAACCCCCAGGCTTTGAAAACCATAGGAATCCAGATCATGTGTATAGACTGACGAAAGCCTTGTACGGATTAAAGCAAGCTCTTAGAGCTTGGTATGAAAGGCTAAGCGGTTTTCTATTAGAAAATGGATTTATAAGAGGAAAGATAGATACAACCCTGTTCATAAAGTCTAAGAAAGATGATATTCTCCTAGTGCAAGTATATGTAGATGACATCATATTTGGCGCTACAGATAAAGAATTGTGTAATGAATTTTCCAATACCATGCAAAATGAATTTGAGATGAGCATGATGGGTGAACTAAACTTCTTTCTAGGACTTCAGATCAAACAAGAAAATCATAGAATATTCATAAATCAATCAAAATATAGTAGAGACTTACTCAAAAAGTTTAATATGGAAGACGGAAAAATACTAGGTACACCTATGAGCGCTTCATTGAAATTAGACAAAGATGAACAAGGTATACCTGTAGACGTCAAGCTATATCGTGGAATGATAGGTAGCTTGTTATACCTAATTGCCAGTAGACCAGATATAATGTTTAGCGTATGTTTGTGTGCAAGATTTCAGTCTGCTCCAAAAGAATCTCATTTTCTAGCTATTAAACGGATACTTAGATATTTGATAGGAACTGTGGACATTGGATTATGGTATCCTAAATACACATCCTTTGAGATTATTAGTTATTCAGATGTTGATTTTACGGGTAGCAAAGTGGATAGGAAGAGCACTAGTTGTACTTGTCATTTCTTAGGACACTTTTTGGTCTCTTGGTTTTCCAAGAAACAAAATTCAGTTGCTCTTTCCACTGTTGAGGCTGAATACATAGTGGCAAGTAGTTGTTGTGCTCAAACGCTTTACATGAAGCAACAACTTAAGGATTTTGGATTAAGTTATGAAACAATCCCTATAAGATGCGATAATACGAGTGCAATAAATATCTCAAAGAATCCAATATTACATTCACGAACTAAGCACATAGAAATACGACATCACTTTCTTCATGACCATGTACAAAAAGGGGATGTAACACTAGAGTTTGTATGCACGAATGAACAATAGGCAGATATATTCAAAAAACCACTTGTAGAGGATAGGTTTATTCAAATTAGGCGTGAATTAGGTCTCATGCATAGTAGAGAGGTTGCTTAAATTCATGTTAGATGATATAATTCAGGGGGAGCAACGTCACTTCCGATATAATCATTTGGTATTGCATTAATCAACAATTGGACACATTTAAAACCTTAAGATTTCTAAGGTGAGAAGAACATAAGGGTACGTCTACTCATGCTTTATTAGTTTACACCTTTTTGTTGATGTCAAAAGGGGGAGAAAAATCGGGAGCAAAAATAATAACACACACAAATCGGAAGCAAAGAAAAATTGGGAGCAAAAATTATGATTGATGTTATGCAAAGGGTGAGATATACAAAGGGGGAGAAATCCTTGTTAATGTCATGGTTGAAACATCATGAGCATATTTCTTATGAGCATAACATACTCATCATGAGCATATTTCATATTTCATTTGGATTCGAGCTAAACACTTTGTATATGAACATGAGCATATTATCACTCATTGAATATTTGATGCATTAATTGAGGGGGAGCCTTGTTAGGCGTAACCCATTATATATTTTCTCGTGCATTTGTCATCATCAAAAAGGGAGAGATTGTTGACTCTACGAGTCCAATCCTATTTTGATAATGACAAATCACTTGGTATTTGATCTGTACATTGAGTTTGTGAACAGGAACCATATTAAGCATGCACGAAAAGATAACGAATCATGGAAGTCACAAAGTAAAGCTAACAAATCTTGGCAAGATCCATGGAACTCAAAGAGTATGAGAATCAAGATGCAAGCGGAAAAGTTCAAGATCATCTTGGGAATGGGTATTTAGAACTCATGTACTTACATTTTCGTATGATTTAATTTGAGGCTTAACATAACTTAGAATGATTTTAGGATTCATGCATTTCATGTACATCATTAGGGAACTTCCAAGGACTTAGAAATGTTTTTAAAATCATGAAAAATTTGTTTTATCAAAGACCCAAGAAAAGAAGCAAAGCAGAATTTTAAACTGGAAATAAATAATTGAGAAAAAGGGGACTTCGGTAGCCTGAACTCAATCTCAGTTGCCTGAAGAATTTCTTCGGTTGCCTAAAGATTAAGTTCGGTAGTATGAAGAATTAAATGAGAAAACAGATCCTGGCAGAGGTACTTCGGTCGCCTGACCCTGGAACCTCAGGTGCCTAAAGTTGCCACTTCAGGAGCCTAAACCCCACTTCGGTTCCCTGAAGTCGCGGGAAAGTCTAAAAATCATATTTTTATTAAAAGGACTTGCGAGCTATTTTGTTGATCCAACAGCTGAGATCAATCCAAAGGGTAATATACTATATATTCTGAATATCTAAACCCTAGAACAGATGTTAGACACACAAGAAAGAGAAGAACACACATTGTTGAAAGAACATTGAAATCTGCTCCTAGTGCTATACGATTGCCTACACTTCAATCTCGAATCTTCAAGCTTTGGAAAATCAACTCAGATTCTCAAAGGGAACTTGTTTACTCAACTGTACTTCAATCTAGTATTGAGGTTTGATCTTTCAAGTTATTATTCTTAAGAACATCTCATCTCATCTCATCTTATTAGTGCTCTTGACTATCATTAGAATTGCTCTGATCTTGAGTGTGCATATTCATATAAAAATTGAGTTTTGAAAAGATCATTACTTGAGAAAACTTATTTAACTTGGTTGATTGATTTTTAGATTCAAGTGGGTGTTTTTTAAAGGATTTATATTTTAGATATATTAAAGCTTGATTAAATATCCTTGGTACTTATAACTATTCATTTAATTGAGGGATATTTTATGAAAATTAATATACTCAGTTTGTGATTGAATACATGAAATAAAACTTTGTGAGTTTGATTGAGTTTGTATTCAAGACAAAGTTTTTGTTAACTAGTTCACATCAAATAAACTTCTGCATTTTTGCAACGTGAACCAAGAACCCTAGTTGACTCCAAAGCATTTTAAATATATCTTTGCTTGGGAGTTTTGGTTAAATATGGAGTTGTGTGTTGAAACATATCATACATAAAAATATTGTATCATTTTTCATAAATTCATGAGCTTCAAGTTATATCATATGCTAATGTATTAGGAAATTGAATTGTACTCACAAGATTTTGTTAGAAGCATTGTTTTGAGTGTTACTTTTCAGATCTTATTATATACATAGTTCGGCGTGTGAGGAGAGAGTTGTATCTCTTGTAAGCAGCAGAGTAGGAGGGAGTTGTACCTCTTGTAAGCCGCAGATTGTAAAGGAAGCCCCGTCCCAATTTAAGGAGCAGGGATTTAGTGAATTCTTGAGTGGTTGCTCAAGGCGAGGACATAGGCCAAGTTGGCTTAACCCTGTAAAACTGTGTTTGTCTTCTCTCTTCCCTTTACTATTTATTTTTAGCATTACATTTAAATTGTGTATATTGCATGCATAGGTTGGATAGTCTTGCACAAAAGTAATTGAGTAACAAGAATTTCTTGGTAAATATATAAGAAGAGTTTAAGCGGTAAATTAGGGCCAAAGTATTTTTAAATACCCAGTTCACCCCCCTCTTGAGATTACACCTGATTCAACATATATCATTAGGGAACCTCCATGGACTTAGAAATGTTTTTGAAATCATAGAAAATATGTTTTATAAAAGGCCCAAGAAAAAGAGCAAAGCATATTTTGAAGATTAAGTTCGGTAGCCTGAAGAATTAATGGGAAAACATAGCAAGTTGGCCGAGGCACCTTGGTCACCTGACCTTGGACCCTCAGGCACTTGAACCCACTTCAGGAGCCTAAACTTCCCTCTTTAGGTGCCTGACCTTGGGCTTTCACCTTTGAGCGCCTGAACCTGCGGGAAACTTAAAATTGTGATTTTTATTAAATGAACGCACGAGCTATTTCTTTAATCCAACAGTTGAGATTAATCCTAAGGGTAAGACACTATATATACTGAATATCTAAACCCTAGAACAAAGCTAAGACACACAACAAGAGAAGAACACACCTTATTGCAAGATTATAGAGAAACTTGAGCTGATTGTCTACACTTCATTCTACTTTCATCTTCTTTTGGCAAATCAACTTCGAAAATCAAAGGGCATTCATTCATTCAATAGTATTTCAATCTAGTATTGAGGTTTGATCATTCAAGTTATTATTCTCAAGAACTTTTCATCTCATTACTTGTTCTTGATTTTCATTAGAAAAGTTTGATCTTGAGTGTGCACAAACATATAAAAATTGTTTTTGAAAAGATCATTACTTGAGAAAGTTGTTTAGAAATTGGTTGATTGGTTTTTGATTCAATAGAATATAAATATATATATATATATATATATATATATATTGTTCATAGAGCTTATTATTGAAAAATCTATTTTGATTAAAAGATTGATCTTGAAAGTGCCTATGCATATACATAGTTATTTTAAACAAGATCATTACTTGATTAAGGTTGTGTTGTTGATTGAATGATTTGATTCAAGTGTGTGTTTGTTAAAGGATCTATATTTTAGATATATTAACGCTTGATTAAATATCCTTAGTATTTATAAATATACATTTTATTGAGGGATATTTTTTGAAAAAAAATATATTGAGTTTGTGATTGTTGAAAATCATTATCTATATATATATATATATATATATATGTATGTATTGGCTTATTACAAAGATCACTGTGTGATTGAATACTTGAAAGAAAACTTTGTGATTTTGATTGATTTAATATTTAAGACAAAGTTTTTATTAATAAGTTCACATCAAATATATTTGTGCATTTTTGCAAAGTGAACTAAGAACCCTAGTATACTCCAAAGCATTTTAAATATATCATTACGTGGGAGTTTTGGTTAAAGAGGGTTTGTGTGTTGAAGCATATCATACATAAAACAATTGTATCGTTTTCATACATTCATGAGCTTCAAGTTTAATCATATGTTAATGTGCTAGGAAATTGAATTGTACTCACAAGCTTTTGTTAGAAGCATTGTTTTGAGTGTTATTTTTCAGATTCTATTGTATACACGATTCGGTGTGTGAACCGGTGTGTGAGGAGAGAGTTATATCTCTTGTACGCAGTGAAGTAGGAGGAAGCTATGCCTCTTGTAAGCAGCGGATTGTAAGGGAAGTTTCGTCCCAATTTAAGGAGTAGGTATTTAGTGAAATCCTTGAGTGGTTGCTCAAGACGAGGACGTAGGCCAAGTTGGCTGAACCTCGTAAAAACCGTGTTTGTCTTCTCTCTTCCCTTTACTTTTTATTTTCAACACCGCATTTAAATTGTGTATATTGCATGTATAGGTTGGATAGCCTTACACATAAGTAATTGAGTAACAAGAATTCATTGGTAAATATATATAAGAAGGGTTTAAGCGGTAAATAAATGTCAAAGAATATTTTTTTAAATACCCAATTCACCCCCCTCTTGGGATTACACCTAATTCAATAGTGTCCCATGGCTCGAATCATCGTATCCCTACGGCTCGGATTCTTACATTCGAAGCAAGCCATCATTGTGTCCCATGGCTCGGATCATCGTATCCGCTACGACTCAGATTCTTACATTCGAAGCAAGCCATTGTTGTGTCTTGTGGCTTGGATCATCGTATCCGCTACGACTCGGATTCTTACATTTGCAGCAAGCCATCCTTGTGTACCTCAACCTGGATTCTTACATTCAGTCCAAGTCATTCCTGTGTACCTCAACTTGGATTCTTACATCCAGTGTAAGACAATGCAACATACTCCCGCCTGGATTCTTACACTCAATGCAAATCATCCCTAGTTGGCAAAAATATACAACTCTTGATTAACCTGAAAGCCATAGGGAGTTGAATGGGCTGACTAAAATAGGCGTCTTTTATCTTTACAGGCTTGTTGCTACAAAAAACGTAGGAGAGTTCCTACTATTCCTTTGAAGCAACAGAGCCTATAAAGAGGGGCAGCTGTAAATATCCTTTTGCCATAACTAGATAGAACAAGGGTCTCTTATTATTATTATTATTATTATTATTACTATTATTATTATTATTATTACCTTATTATTATTATTATTATTATTATTATTATTATTATTACTTTATTATTTTTATTATTAGTATTTTTATTATCATTATTATTATTATTATTATTATTTTTATCTTTATTTTATTATTACTTTCTTATAATTATTTTTATTATTTATTATTATTTATTACTAGTAGTATTATTATTATTACTTTATTATTATTATTTTGGATATATTTATTATTATTATTATTATTATTATTATTATTATTATTATTACTATTTTTTACTATCGGTGTTATTATTATTATTATTATTATTATTATTATTATTATTATTATTATTATTATTATTATTATTATTATTATTATTATTATTTATTAGTAGTACTTTAGGGTTTTGGGGAAAGAGCCTATTTATAGACTCATTCTCGCAGAGCACAGCCGTGGGCGTACAGAGAAAATAAAAAAAAAAAAACCTAATCTTTTATAGCTCCCCGCGCACGACTCCCTTCTCCCAGACTCTCTCCTTCCCCTGTTCTCACCCTCTCTTTTACTCTTTCCTCCATTCTCGTTCCCCCAAAGTAGCCCCCTGCTGCTCCGCATAGCTTCTCCTGTCGCAACCATGTCTCCCATAATCTTCCACTCTATCCTCCACGCCTCTCTGCAACCACCCTTAGCCCCGACCACCCTACTGCTACTATGGCTACTCCTGAGCCACCCTCTGCAGCAACCCAGTGGCCAACAGCTAGCCATGAAACTCCCACACCAGCAGGCCACCGCCAACAGAAGCCTCTAGCCCATGCAGCCACAACCACCACTCCATGGCAGTCCAGATCCTATCCTAACCACCATTCGAAGAGCAACAACCCGAACACTCACCTGCAGATCCTTCGCACTCCTCTGCAGCACTCCACGACTCCCCTGTTTCAGCCACGCATCAGCAAATTTGCAACCAAGCAGCCAACAGAAACACCGGTGGCCTCCCCTACTGCACCGACCACCCCCACAGCAGCCAACCACCAGACCCTGCAGGCTACCTGAGAGCCCAGCAATGGCTGCCACTCCAAAGGTGAGATTTTTAGGCATAATACTCACACAAACACACACTTTTCATGCACATTAAAATACACAATGGGTAAATACACATACACACATCTTTTTTTGTTTTAAAGTTTAAATTTCTTTTGGTATTTGTTTGGTATTAACATTTACTTATATTTACTGTTTTAGGATTTTTAATAATTAATGTCCATATTTATAAATACTAATTTGTTTGTTTTCATTGTAGGATTTTTATTTTTATTACGGAGGTAAGATTTCCATTGTTTAATATTTAGATGTAATATTATTTTTGTTGTCATATTTTTAATGCACACTATTCAAGTTCTGTATATCTATGTAGGGTTCCAGTTTATCATTGTGTTAGGGTCCTCATTCTCAATATGATATTATATTACTATGGTATTTGTTTGTGTTTTAGTATTTTAGTATATATATGATATTATTATGGTATTCTTAGTATTATGTATTACATTATATATTTGGTATGCTGACATGATAGTAGTTATTATGGTATTGTTCTATTATATATATATATATATATATATATTTATTGATATTTTAGTATATGTAACTCATTATAGTATTTTAGGTATATATATGATATTATTACTACGTTTACATTTAGTATCACTTATTAGGGTATTTTTAGAATTTTAATATATAAGGTACCGCTTAATATGACATCTTTAGGACATTTAATATTACCTACTAGGGTATTTTTAGAATTTTAACATATAGGGAACTATTTAATATGGTATCTTTAGGACATCTAATATTACCTATTAGGCTATTTTTAGTCTTTTAATATATAAGGTATTACTTTTTATAGTATCCTTAGTATATTAATATATATAGTATTATGGTATCTTATTACTTATTTTGACATTCATAATATTTTAGTAGGTATGTGTTGCCCATTACCCTATTACCATGTATTAAAACCTCCCATATTAGTATTTTCCTATAAAAAATAATCCTAGAAGATTTCCAAAATTTGGGAGTGTACTTTCCTAAGTATTTTCTCGATTTTTATCCCTATGATTTTAATGCTAGGGTATGAGCTTTCGAGCCTCACGTACCTTTAGATCTAAGGGAATATATATAGTACATATATTTTTGTATGATTTATTTATGTATTTATTTATTTATTTATTTATTTTGCATGTATATTTGTAAATCCACTAATAGGGAGTAATTACAAAGATTTTTTAAATTAACTTAGGGATAATTTCAAATTAATTAGGTATCGTTCATAAGAACGGGCGCTTAAGGGGTGCTCATACCTTCCCCTCGTGTAACTGAACTCCCAACCCCAGCTCTGGTAACGTAGACCAATTCTACCCCTAATCGGGTAGTAATCATGTGTTCTAACCACCCTAAAAGGTTAGTGGCGACTCTGACATTCCTTATTTTTTCCTGAAAATATTAAACCACATTTTTTATTTAGCCACCTCGGGGCACCCGTGCTCCAGGACGTCGCGACAATTATTGTTAGTATTATTATTATTATTATTATTACTAGTTTTATTATTATTATTGATTACTATTATTATTATTATTGTTATTATTATTATTATTATTACCTTATTTTTATTACTATTATTATTATTTTTATTATATTATTATTATTATTATTAGTATTTTTATCATCATCATCATCATCATCATCATTATTATTATTATTATTATTATTATTATTATTATAACTTTACTATTAGTATTTTTATTATTTTAATTTCTTTTACTAGAATTATTTTTATTATTTATTATTAGTAGTATTATAATTATTACTTTACTATTATTATTTTTTCTGACATATTATTATTATTATTATTATTATTATTATTACTATCTTTTTGTTAATATTATTATTATTATTGTTACTATTATTATTATTATTATTATTATTATTTTAGGGTTTTGGGCAAGAGCCTATAAATAGGCTCATTCTCGCATACTACAGGGGGGGCATCCGGAGGTAACCTAAAAAAAAAACTCTTTCTTTGTCTCTGTCTTGTTGTCTTGCTCTCCCGTCCGCCACCATCCTCCACAAATAGCCTCCCACACCTAGCTCCCCCACTGCAACTGTCCTCCTCATGTCTCCCCCTTCCACCTCACTAGAAGACCAGCTTCCGCAACTCTGGTAACTGGCCATGCAGCAGCTCCGCCTAGCCTCTGCTCTGGCACCCCTACGGCCCGGTAGCAGCGGTTGCGACGTCTCCATCATCAGAGCACTATACCCTAGCACCACCGTCACCAACCTCGCATCACTCACAGCAGCACCATCTCCAATTCATCACCATTGCTCGTGCTCCTCACTGTCGTTCATCTCCATCGCCATCACCTACACCACTCGCTGTCATCTCTGCCTCTGTCTCCATCATCGCCCTCCGGCCACATGCTGCCGCTGCAACTCCACACGTGTCCATCCCAATCCACCGCGCTGCACCACCTTATGTAGCTGCTGTCTCTTGGCTATCCAAACACAGCACCCTTAGATTTTTCCACCTTTTGCAATAATATTAATTCAGGTTGCATATATATATTTGACGTCAATTTATTTTTTGTAGGGTTTGTTTTTGTCATAGTATTCATTTAGATTTAAATTTTTATTGTTTACATTAATGCATGTTAAATAATGAATATGGTTGTCTCTTAATGTGATAATATGATATTTGTGTTCTTTTGCAAGACTTAAGTTCATTCTTCTTAGGGTTGTATACTAATTTTGATGATTATGCACATTTTTGAATGTAATATATTCATAATTTCCTTACCCTTTCATTAGTTTCCATGTTTTAATTCTAAACTCGGTTTATTTCATTCATTAATTATTTCCCTATTGGTGTAGTGGTATTTGTAGGATATTAGAGTTGTGTATCATTTGGAGAATTATTATCATTACTTCTTTTTACTTATTGTGGTATTTTCATTATTGTGTGATGTTTTGGTATTTTGTTTTATAATGTTTGTTATCATGTTTATATCGATCTTATGTTCATCTTATATAGATTGTGGTATTTGTAGGTATTACTATGTTCATATATTATTACGTTTATCTTTAGGTGCAGTTTATTAGGTTTATCATTATCATTATGTTTACATTACTCTTATGGTGGTATTTATATTCTAGTTTATAATTATTAGTTTATTAGTATGGCATTTTAGTATTATTATTAGTTTATATGGTATTTTTAGTAGTTAAGTTCATATTATATGTTTATTGTCATTATTATGAATTATATGGTATTATTACTATGCTTATATTTAGTATCACATATTAGGGTATTTTTAGTATTTTTACATATAGGGTACGACTTAATATGGTGTCTTTAGGATATTTAGTATTACCTATTAGGGTGTTTTTAGTATTTTCAATATATAAGGTATTGCTTTTTTATATTATCTTTAGTATTGTAATATATATGGTATTTTATTGCCTACTTTGACATTTGTAATATTTTAATAGATATGTGTTATTATTAGTATTATATGCATTGTGATATTTTAATATCTTAACTTATTATCCCATTAATATATGTTAAAACCTCCCATACTAGTATTTTCCTATAAATTTTTTTCTATACAATTTCAAAATTTGGGAGTGTATTTTCTTAAACATTTTCTTGATTTTCAATCCCTATGATTTTAACACGATGCTATGAGCTTTCGGGCTTCACATACCTTGGTTGTGAGGGAGTATATAGTATTAGTGTGTATATATATATTTATATGTATTTCAAAAATTCACTAATAGGGGCTAATTTTAAAAACTTTTTAAATTTACTTAGGGATAATTCCAAATTAGTTAGGTACTGTTCGTAAGAACGGGCGTGTAGGTGGTGCTCGTTCCTTTCCCTCGCGTAACTGAACTCCCGACCCCAGCTCTGGTAACGTAGATCCATTCTACCCTTAACCTCGAAGTGATTAAATATTCTAACCACACTAAAAGGTTAGTGGTAACTCTGATATTCCTATTTTTCTTGAAAATATTAAAACGATTTTTATTTCACCACCCCGGGGCACCCGCGCTCTGGGACGTTGTGACATGTATATCTGCAGTACTACTGCCCTTCCTTTTGCTACACAAGTATGTGATTTTTTTGTATTTCTTGCACGGGTTGCAAAGAATTAGAATCCTTATACTCTTATTTATTTTTTTCCACAAAGAGCATCAATGCTAGACAAATTACCTCAAAGCTACATATCATTGAACTTGGTGCTCAGCTAGGTTGGCCTATTTTTTAATTATTTTATTATGGTTTTTATTTGCTTGTTTGATTATGATTTTTTCTTTATTCACTTTGGATTTGTTATTTTAGCCTAGGGTTTTGCTTCTAGGGTTTTTGCATTTTTGATTCGGTTTATTTGAATATTCGCGAATCACGCTTCCAAGGCTTTAATTTCTTAATGCATCTCATTATCACTCACTTCTTTTTCTTGCGCTATGCTTGAGTAGGTGGTTGGTTTCTTGAGAGATGTTCTTCCATTGGTTTGTTTTAGTTTGCCTTTTCATTGAACTATTCTCCTTTTCAATTCCGAATTCTTGCATCCTTGAGCAGACTCCCTCCCCCCGCCCCCCCGACTCTTTTTTTTTTTCTGGAGAATCTGGAATTTCATTTCTCATGCATTCATTAATCTTGTGAGGGGCCTCGTAGTCTCACTCTTATATCTATCACTCTCCACCCTCCCCCCTGAGGTTGGGGGTTCCATCAGAATCTGTAGAAGATTAGAGACTCAAGACGTCAATCACATCTATGGATCGCATTTCAGATCTCTAGGATTCGATTTTGCTACCATGGCGGCTGCAAATGCTCTGATCGCCATGAAAGAGGTCTTAATGGTGAGCCTCTTTCTCTGTCATCCCAATTGGCCACATGCTTTTTTTTAATTCATTTCGGATCTCTATGGCCTAAGCTGACTTTACAATAGACGCCGACGTTTTGAACTAAAACCATCATGTTTGTAGAATTTCGGGAGCTACCCTATCTTCTTTGTTCAGATACCTTTATGTCCTTACTTTGCTTGATTTGTTGTCTTAATACCACTCCCCTTGGTTATTTATTTGACAATTCTCATAGATCTGATATACACGGTGCCTATCTGGATTTGTGCGCATTACATAGAATTAAGAGTTAAAGGTGCAGGATCTATAGTTTTGATATTGAGAAGTTTTACTACTTATTGTGTGCATGAGGTAGTGTTGGTGTACTGTTTTAAATAGGAAAAAATGGATTTGAATAGTAATTCTATTTGATCTTATATATATTTGCAGCAGCCAAGCGTTGGGATTAATCAATAGTTTATCACATTTACACTTGTTACGATGGAGTCCAATAAGTATTTATGTGTTCAAGAAACAGCACCACAAAACAATGTTGTTATCATCAATATGAGCATACCAATGCAGCCCTTGAGGCAGATCCATCACTGCAGACTCTGCTCTGATGAATCCTAATTCCAGAATTCTTGCTCTTAAAGTTAGGATTGTTCTAGGTTTTTGTGGCTCTTATGTGCATTCACCTATTTTTAGTCCTTTTAATAGCTCATTGGTATATAATTTATACATAGTATTTCTGCTTTCAAGCTAATCACTAATTATTTTTAGCATTTTGAGTTTAACTCAAATGCACTTTAAAAAAATTAAAACATTTTCTAAAGCAATTATTTAATGTTAAATGGATATGAGGACTCTAAATTTGTTTGATTTGGCTCACGAAGGCGTTCTTGTTGCCGTGATAAACATTGCTTCACTGAACATTCTTTACCTCAGGATTGCGTGTCATTAACGCTAGTTGCAAAAAAAGTGATAATCCTTCTGTCTATATAGGAAATAATAACCAAAATGACAAGATACATTGATATGACTGGGCTCTTTCATCACATGCGTTGTTGCTTCCGTGATTCTTTGCTTCATAGATATTTTCTTCTAGGTTGAATTTTAATTTGATTCACTTAATGCAGTTGGTTGAATAGCACTACTGCATAACGACAGTTTCCTAGTGATCTCACTTTTTTAGGGGAGGGGGAGGTTGGATGCTGTCAAGTGTCAACTCTTTTGCATATTGCTCTACATATGCTCTATTTTTCGATCGAATATATTTTTCTTTATTTCTTTCCTTCGCAAAGCATGTGCATGCATGGGAAGGGATTTTGGGGATAGGAAAAGGAAAACTTGCACCAGTAAGCTTGTGAAACACACAAAGCCTTGTACAAATGGGAAATATTGTATTGCTAGTGCTTTTTAAGTTGGGGACTAAATAGTTTGTGGCCTTCACAAAGTGAGAAGGAAATTTGAATGTTAAACAGTTCGATGTTGCATTCCTCTCCATTTATACTAGAGGATCTGATCTCTTATTTGAAAGTAGTTTGCCATGTATGCTCAATTGTAATTTCAAAATGCATACTCCACTGCATCACATTTTAGATTGTGTTGTATTAGGCATGATTGCAGAAGACTATGACAACAGTCCTTGTTCCCACTAATTTTGGCTTTATCTTAATAAAATAAAAATTATACAAATATTTATAAAAATGGATTTAAGTGACAGTTTTAAAAAAAAAAAATATTTTTGGGGGCTTATTTTATTAGTGAAGCTACTATGCTGGGGAAAACACAAAGACCTTTTTGTGGGGTTCTTTTTTTAGTATTTTCATAGCTTCAAACATGTTTAGCAGATAAATTATTTGATGTAGTTCTTTATCATTTTTTTTATCGTCAGTGATGTTACAGCTGCTAGATAAAAATGAAATTTTATATCGTTATCCATTCATGCATCATATTTTATGTCTTTCATTTATTCATACTTATGCCTTATGAATTTTGAACTCGTTTTGAAGCCGAACTTCCGGGAACAACTCTGTATCACTTGCAAATCTTTAATGTTGAGAAGAAAGCAAAATTGAAGTGTCATCAGATGCCTGAGCAGGTGACAATTTTAATTTTTCTCTTTCTATTTTCTTTCTGTGATTACGTTAGCTTAATCAGATTTGCATGATTACTGCTTAGATTGTCTTTTGGAAGTGGAATATTGCAAAAAAAAATTTGGGTATGGTTACGCAGACCTTTGTTTATCCCTTGTCAATTGAATGTTAGAAACCTTTATTTTCCCTTATGTATGTGGATATCATTAGCATGTTCCCTGTTATGCTGTCATTATATAGTTAAGACAGTTGTTTATGCTTTGCATGCATGATGTAAGTTACTATTTTTTTGGGCTTTGGTTTAGTAAAAGATAGGAAAACTTTGTTCTACGTATTGCTAGAGTGCAGGATTGCCAAAATTATTAAATGTGTGGCTACTTCTAATAACATCCGTTGGAGTTGAGTTGTGTTGCTTGTGGCCTCTTGGGTTTGAGCAAACGGTTTCTTTCATCATGTTTCTATGGAAAACATATTGTGGGATTGGTTGAATTTGCTTCATTAAATGTCTTGTGTTTATTTTTCTTTGATTTTGTCGCTATTTTCATTTTGTAAAGGAAAAACATCTTTTTCTCCTTGTTTTTTCCCCTCTTTGTTGTATTTTTCTCTCCATTTTTATTAGAATTATATTTATCAAAAATTAAAAAGTGGGCCTAGCAAATAAATAAATCAATAAAATTAAAAAAGTGAAAATGGAAAAAGGCCCTTCTATTGTAATTCAATTCAACAATTGTGCGTCGGACACGTAATATTTTATTGCATAATTATTAAAATCCTCATTATCTTGATTTGTTATGACTTTTTTTAGAGAAAACAGAATCTTATTAGATGATCCATTGTTAGATGATTGACTTCATATTTTCAATGACAATTGCCTTCATATTTTTTTAAATAGTTTCAATGTATTTTTTAAGTTCTGTTTTCTCCTCTGAATTGAACTAGAGATCCTTGTGAGGATGCTTTGGAGCCGACTTTTCCATTAACCTCCTTATTCGTAAGCCTTTAGTGCTTAGTTTGTCGTTGAAATATCTCTCTCATTAATCAAGACATCTACGTTTCAATTTTAAGTAATGCATGAATCTTCAATTATAACTATGTTGTTTTTGTGGCCGTGTAAGAATGGAAAAAACATTCATGCCTGAGTCATCTATCGGGCGCACACTCACGTGTGTGTGTGTGTGTGAACATGCAACTTGCTCTGCCTTTTTTTTCAACATTAGTTTGGAGCATGTTTGTCCTTGTTGGTAGCTTTCAGCTTTTGTTGTTTTTTCCTAGTTTTGTGTCGACAATTAAAGGTAGATTTTCCAGATTTTATTTTTGTGGCAACCTATTTATGTAGAAGTTTAATATTGATTTTTTTTTTTTGTGATAAGATCATCGCACATAAAAATAAAAACAAAATCTTACGTTTAGATTTGGGTGGATTTTGAAATATTTAAAGATAATTTTGTATTACATCTTATCCAAAGCCAATATAAATCAAAATCCAAGGCTTCTGGGGAAAGAGAATTTCCTGTAAATTTCTAAAAATTTTAAAGAACAAGAAACTTCATTAAAAAATGTTTTAGCCTTCATATAAAATAGTATTGTTCTTGGAGTACTAATGCAAAAAATGTTTTCATTATTATATTCATATTTTAATTGATTCATGCTTTGTATTTATTTTTTGTGCTTGATTTACTAAGGCTTTTGGTACCATTAAATTGTACGTAAATGATGGAAAATTTATCGTGATTCGAGGATGGTATGAAAGTTAATTGTTATGTGACCTAATGACAAAAAATGGTTAGGTGCTCAATTCTTTTTTTTTTTTTTTTTTAACTTAGTTTTGACCTTGTGGGAATATAACTAGCTAAGCTGTTATTTTTATTTTTTGAGGTTCTATATCTGGTTCTTATTTTCATAATTTTGGTTAGTGATAGCAAGCAACCCTCACTTTTTTGTTTTTTCGCTAATATCATGCTGGGAATTTTAGTTCTGCATTATAATACTCAGTTTCATCAAATTCTTGTTCATTCAACTAGATTAGAGTGCCCAGGCGCCCTTCTTTTATATGCTTATCAAAGACCGTTAACCCCGGAGGAAAAATTAAAATTTTATAATTTTAGTATTCCTATTTGCTAATGGGAACAACGAGACTATTGTAGCCACATTGAGTTTACAAAAGAAAAAGCAAAGCCCTTGATTAAACACTAGAGTTTTCATTCAGCAATGCTAAGATGATTTGGGACCAATTGAGAGGTTATTTAGTACATTGTAGGATTTTAATTTATATTTTCTTAAGTTGTCTTAAAGTTTAGTATGCTATTTTTCAAATTTTTTTTTAATTGTAAGCGAATTTTAGTGATTTTAATCTTTGGCTGTATTGGGCAGTCAGCTCAAAGTTTTAATTCTGGGCTTGATTTTGTAATTTACGGTGGAATGTAATAAGTTTTGTAGGTCAGAAAGAGGCTACAAGCCTTGGGTGCCAAGAGAAGTTAGCCTCCTAGTTTCACGTTCATAAATATGATTGTATTCATGTTGCCTGCAAGAAATTACTTCTGCTGTCTTGACTTGACTTGACATGTGATGCCTAAGATCCATAGTGTGATTGCCAATGATCTTCTTCTTCTTAACCGCACTACCACTTGCTCTCTGCACATAGAACAAACCAAACCTCCTAAGAACAAACTAAAGTTTAAATCCTAATTTATCAATTTCTCCTACTTTCTCCCCCATCCACTTAGTTTCTTGAAGGAAAATTATATTAATTTTTCTTCTAATCGTTACGTCTACAATTTCCATGCTTTTACCCATAAGTGTCCCTATATTCCAATATGCTAATGTAATTGTAGTTTCTTGAACTAGCTTCTTTACCTACCCACGTTTAGAATGATGCAAGAACCCTCGCATATTTGACGTTGTACCTTGGCGCCGACACAGTGCATCACTTCGGGGTGACGACCTAGCTTAACGTCACCCACTTTTGCTACACTGGGGTGATACAAGTCCAATGCATCGCTTGTAGGGGATGCCCCAATAAATATTTGGTAAGGATTCATATCCTAGTGATCTGAAAAATTTTACTCTGGCTGTCAGCTACTTAACGCAACCCTCCTCCTAGTATTGAGTATTTTGATATTGTAAAACTCAAGTAGTAGTACTAGTGTGTTTACAATTAAGAATCCACTGTGTAGGGTATTTTACATACAATTTTAATAAATGTGCGCCTAACCTTTGTGAGGTATGCACCTTTGCCTCGTACCTAGGTTCTAGATACCCTTTGTACCTCAGTGCCGTTTGTGCAATTGGCTACAATGGTTGAGCTTGAAGGTCTATTTTGTTATTGAATTTTATTTGCTGAGTTGATCTCTTCCTTTCCATATGTGTGGGCGCGCCACTCCTTGGTGGACCCTATGCTTCTTCTTTCATCATGATGCATATATATACTACCTTTTTCACTCTTTGTGCTTTTAAATTGATTGTACTACAATACTAGTGTTTTATTTCCTTATGTGGATACACAAGCTTATTTACTTGACTTCTTTTTTAATTTAGAAATTTCAATTCATACTTAGGATGGAGAGACAACGGAGGGAAGAGGAGCTAAACACTTGTTCCTCAAAAAAGGAGCTGAAGCTGAGCAAGCCATTCTTAACGGGGTATGGATATTTTTTTTAAATAAATGAAAGCTGGATTATATATTGTTGTAGAGGGATTCTTTTAACGTCATTTTTGGTTACCTTGTCTACTATTCATGGAGTTCTTGCCTAACTATTGAAATTAGATTCATCATGTCTTTGTTGATATAGTTTTTGCTACTGCAAATGCTATGCCAAGTATGGGAAGATATCTTCCTTTCAAGAGAGAGGTATAATGTACCTACAAGTTAGAATTCTTATTGCACAGACACTAATTTTCATTATCATGGTCATCACCACCACCACCATCTCTATGACCATCACCATATTTGTCTTCTTCTTCACCATTAATTACTTGTTCAATTTAAATCTTATCTTAGGTCATGGAAATTGTCGGTGCTGGATTGGATGAGTTTCAGAATGAAGCCAAGAAAATGGTGGTTGCAGTAGTTGACATGGAGCGAGGTTTTGTGACCCTCAACACTTTATACGTCTTGTGCAAGGAAGGTATTCACTGTACAATGTTTAGCTTATAATTGTTAAGGTTGTTCATTAGCAATGAGTGAAAACATTTTAGCTATGTTCGAAATTGTGGTTGACTATTAGCTCTCAAGAAATTGCAGCAGGTACAATGGTCTGGAATAGTTAAATAGCTCAGCAACTTCATTTAATAGTTATATGTTTTTTTGATAAAATAGAACATATATTAAGAGAGAGAAATGCCTAGGCTAGGATATAGGATTTTTTTTATCTTAAGACAATATAAAATAAAATATAGTAATTCATTGAATACTTCGATTTGCCAATTATCTCGGATTCTTCTTTGCCTTAGCATCAACCTACCGAATTTCATTTCCTCTACAATCAGACAAACATTAACCAAAATTATCCATCTAATGATGAGCTCATAGTTGTCAAAGACATGCCTAGGCATGATTGGCACTGAGGCGATGAGGCTTGTGCCTCATATGGGTCGAACCAAGGTGACCTTTAGGTGCAATGAGGCACGCCTCACATATGGACTATAATTCTTATTTCATCATGTTGCATATCATTGCCATTGTTTTCACACATTGTGCTTTTTAATTGCTTGTACTGATATTTTATTTCCTTGTGTGGATACACAAGCTTATTTACTTTCCTTCTTTTTTAATTTAAAATTTTCAATTATCCTAGGATGGAGAGATAGTGGAGGGAAGAGGAGCTGAAGACTCATTCCAAACAAAAAAAGGAAATGAAGGTAGATTATATATCCATAGAAAAAATTATATCAAAGTAAAATATATTTGGTGATTTAGTGATTTTGATGCGACAGAGTTGTTCTTTTGTTTTTGTTTTTTTTAATAATATCATTTACTTGTGATTGTTTGTACCATTTTATTATTTAGAAAACTTATCCTTAAAGAAGCGGCTAACAAACTACAAAAGCTTGGAATCAATGAAGGACAAATCAACTAATTGGATAAAGATGGGCCAAACGGGCCAGCTTTATAAACTACTAGTCCTTGTGGTGAAGTAATAGCAGGTTTGTCCATGAGCTCCTTGCATATGATGAGCTTCATTTTGTTATGAATTTTAGTAGAAATAGTTTTATTTTATTATATCCTTAAATGAATCATGTTTCTATGGAAAACATATTGTGGGATTGGTTGGATTTGCTTCATAAAATGTCTTGTGTTTGTTTTTCTTTGATTTCGTCGCTATTTTCATCTTGTAAAGGAAAAACATCTTATTTTGCTTGTTTTTTCCCCTCTTTAGTAAAAAGTGGGCCTAGCAAATAAATAAATCAATAAAATTAAAAAAGTGAAAATGGAAAAAAGCCCTTCTATTGTAATTCAATTCAACAGTTGTGTGTCGGACACATAATATTTTATCACATAATTATTAAAATCCTCATTATCTTGATTTTTTATGATTTTTTTAGAGAAAACATAATCTTATTAGATGATCCATTGTTAGATGATTGACTTTATATTTTCAATGAAAATTGCCTTCATATTTTTTTAAATGGTTTCAATGTGTTTTTAAGGTTTTATTTTCTCGTCTGCACTGTAGTAGAGATCCTTGTGAGGATGCTATAGAGCTGACTTTGCCATTAACCTCCTTATTTGTAAGCCTTAGTGCTTAGTTTGTCCTTGAAATATCTCTCTCATTCATCAAGACATCTAGGTTTCAATTTTAGGTAATGCATGAATCTTCAATTATAACTATGCTATTCATGTGGCCGTGTAAGAATGGAAAAAGCATTCATGCCCGAGTCATCTATCAGGCGCACATGTGTGTGTATGTGTGAACATGCAGATTGTTCTGCCTTTTTTTTTTTTTGACATTAGTTTTGTGGCAACAATTTAAAGGTAGATTTTCCAGATTTTGTTATTGTGGAAACCTATTTCTGTAGAAGTTTAATATTAAATATTTTTTTGGTGATAAAATCATCGCACTTAAAAAAAAATCCTGCGTTTGGATTTGGGTGAATTTTGAAATATTTAAATACAATTTTATATTACATCTTATTCAAATCCAATATAAATAAAAATCCAAGGCTTCTAGAGAAAGGGAATATCCTGTAAAGTTCTAAAAATTTTAAAGAACAAGAAACTTCATTAAAAAAATGTTTTAGCCTTCATATATAATTGTATTGTTCTTGGAGTAATAATGCAAAAAATGTTTTCATTATCATAATCGTATTTTAATTGATTCTTGCTTTGTATTTATTTCTAGTGCTTGATTTACTAAGGCTTTATAATGGTACCATTAAATTGTTACGTAAATGATGGAAAATTTATCGTGATTGAAGGATGGTATGATAGTTAATTGTTATATGACCTAATGACAAAAAATGGTTATGTGTTTAGTTAGTTTTTTTTTTTTAGTTTGTTTAGTTTTGGCCTCGTGGGAATATAACAAGCTAAGCTGCTATTTTTATTTTTTAAGGTTCTATATCTAGTTGTTATTTTCATAATTTTGGTTAGTGATAAAAAGCAACCCTCACTTTTTTGTTTTTTCAGTAATGTCACGCTGGGAATTTTAGTTCTGCATTATAATACTCAGTTTCATCAAATTCTTGTTCAGTCAACTAGATGAGTGTGCCCAGGCACCCTTCTTTTATATGCCTATGTGACAATCCACATGGGCAAGTCCTATTAGGTCTTTCTCCACTCAAGTTCGGTCTACTATGGGCTTTATTTGTTGCGGTTACTAGAAACAAACTGCAAACTAACGAGGCTGAAAGACCACCCTTCTTTTATATGCCTATGTGACAATGCACATGGGCAAGTCCTGTTAGGTCTTTCTCCTCTCAAGTTCGGTTTAATATGGACTTTTTTTGATGTGGTTACTAGAAACGAACTCTAACTAATGAGGCCCCAAGAACCTTTAACCCTAGAGGAAAAATTAGAATTTTAAAATTTTTAGTATTCCTATTTGCTGATGGGAACAACGAGACTATTGCAGCCACATTTAGTTTACAAAATAAAAAGCAAGGCCCTTGATTAAAAGCTAGAGTTCTCATTCAGCAATGCTAAGATGATTTGGGACCAATTGAGAGGTTATTTAGTATATTGTAGGATTTTAGTTTATATTTTCTTAAGTTGTCTTAAAGTTTAGTATGTTATTTCTCGGTTGTTTTTTTTTTTTAATTGTATGGGAATTTTAGTTATTTTAATCTTTGGTTGTAGTACTGGACAGTTAGCTCGGAGTTTTAATTCTGGGCTTGATTTTGTAATTTGCAGAGGAATGTAATAAGTTTTGTAGGTTGGAAAGAGGGTACTAGCCTGGGTGCCAAGAGAAGTTAGCGTCCAAGTTTCACCTTCATAAATATGATTGTATTGATGTTGCCCACAAGAAATTACTTCTGTTGTCTTGACTTGACATGTGCCAAAGATCCACAGTGTGATTACTAATGATCTTCTGCTTCTTATGCACACAACAACTTGCTTTCTGCACATAGACGAAACCAAAAAGGAAATTCCCTCCTAAGAACAAACCAAACTTTAAATCCTAATTTATCAATTTCTCTTGGTTTCTCCCCCACTCACTAAGTTTCTTGAAAATTAGTGTTATAGAATTAATTTTTTCATGCTGTAGTATTGAGTATTTTGATATTGTAAATTATAGTTAGTAGTACTAATGTGTTTACAATCAAGAATCCATTATGTAGGGTATTTTACTTAGAATTTTAACAAATGCAGGCATAACTTAAGGCATTTGCCTTTGGCTTGCACCTAGGTTTTAGATACCCTTTGTGTCTCAATGTGCATTGCGCCCTTAGCTACTATGGTTAATCTTGAAGGTCTACTTTGTAATTATATTGTATTTGTTGGGTAGATCTCTTCCTCTCCATCTGTGTGCGTGTTCCACACGTGGATGGACCATATGCTTCTTATTTCATCATGCTGCGTATCATTGCCATTGTTTTCTCACATTGTGCTTTTTAATTGCTTGTACTAATATTTTATTTCCTTAAGTGGATACACAACCTTATTTACTTTCCTTCCTTTTTAATTTAAAATTTTCAATTATCATAGGATGGAGAGATAGTTGAGGGAAGAGGAGCTGAAGACTCGTTCCTCAAAAAAAGGAAATGAAAGCAGATTATATATCCATAGAAAACATTATATCAAAGTAAAATATATATTGGTGATTTAGTGATTTTAAGGGACATAGTTGTTTTTTTGTTTTTTGTTTTACTAATATCATTTACTTGTGATTATTTGTACAATTTTATTATTGAGGCAACTTGTCCTGAAACAGGTGGTTAACAAACTGGCTAAGGCTTGGAATCGATGAAGGACAAATCCAGCTAATTGGATAAAGATGTGCCAATGGGGTCAGCATTGAAGACTGCTTGTCCTTGTGGTTAAATAACCGCAGATTTGTCCCTGAACTCCTTGCACATGATGAGCTTCATTTTGTTATGAATTTTAGTAGAAATAGTTTTATTTTATTATATCCTTAAATGAAGCATATTATTGTTTAAACTGATGGAACAAAGTATTGAAGACATAAAAGCGATCATAAAGGCATTGGGGATTTAGGCTTAACAAATATCCCAAGAATTACTAGATTCTTTGTTGTCGTGGTATTGCTAATAAGATTTCCCTACTATGAAGTCTAATGTACTGCTTGAGCACTCCTTTTTTATGGTCGATAGTTACATTCTAGATGGACCTTGTTTAATTGGAAAAACGCAAAACTGAGAATGCGTTTATTGTGAATGCTTAGTAGGAATATGTTCACTTTAAATATGGATATAATAATTTTGAGAACTAAGGTTTTGTTACTTCGGGTGTGAGAGACTTGCTAATGAGATTTATTCTTCAATATTATGTGGAGACGTGCCCAAGAATTATTAGATTCTTTGTTGTCATGGTATTGCTAATAAGATATCCGTACCATGAAGTCTAATGTACTACTTGAGCACTCCTTTTTTATGGTCGATAGTTACATTCTAGATGAAGGACCTTGCTTAATTGGCAAAATGCAAAATTGAGAATGCGTTTCTTGTGAGTACTTAGTAGGAATATATTCACTTTAAATATGGATATAATAATTTTAATTAATAAGATTTTATTACTTTAGATGTTAGAGACTTGCTCGTGAGATTTATTCTTCAATATTATGCGGAGACTTGTTTTTTAGTGTTGGCAAATAGGTTGGTGTTTAATTTTATGTAGAGAACAAACTATGATCATTTTATTAAGTCATGATTTTTCCCATCTTTTCTTGCTGCCCATTTTTTATTATTATCATGTCCTGCCACAACTCTTTTGCGTAATTTTTTAACGAAGTAGTCCTTTTCTTAATATTTTCATTGCTTCAAACGTGTTTAGTAGATAAATTATTTGATGTGGTTCTTTATCATTTTTTTCATTGTCAGTGATGTTACAACTGCTAGATAAAAATGAAATTTTATATCGTTATCAATTCATGCCTCATTTTTGATGTCTTTCATTTATTCATACTTATGCCTTATGAATTTTTTAACTCCTTTTGAAGCCAAACTTCCGGGAACAACTCAAGATCACTTGCAAATATATAATATTTAGATGACAGCAAAAGTGAATTCTCATCAGATGCCCAAGCAGGTGACAATTTTAATTTTTCTCTTTCTATTTTCTTTTGGTGATAGAAATTATGTAAGCTTTACCAGATTTGTATGATTATTGCATAGATTTTCTTTTGGAAGTGGATTACCAAAAATATTTTGGGTATGGTCATGCAGACCTCTGTTTTTCCTTGGTCAATTGAATGCTAGAAACCTTTATTTTCCCTTATGGCTGCCTAAGGTTGTTTCACCTTTTTCTGTAAGTGGGTCTAACTGCTTCTCCCATGTAGGTGACTCTGAATGTGTAAAGATGCTTGAGAGAACAACTAATTTGGTGAACAATTAGATAATAAATTATTGACGCGACCTTTCTAAAAAGTGGTTTGTTTTGATTGGAATTGTTTTGGGTTCGCCTGAGGTATGTGGTTATCATTAGTATGTTCCCTACTGTGCTGTCATTATATAGTCAAGACAGTTGTTTATGCTTTGCATACATGATGTAAGCTGTAGGTTGGGACACACATGATGTGTTGACAGTGCCTTGTGTTGCTTACACAAACTTATGAACACATTTCTATCCGAAAACGAGTGAAATACAACCAACAGTTGGCATTGTCCAATGAACATCTATTTGCTTTCAATATATACCTTGATATTTAGTGTGGTGTAAACTGAAGGCTGCTTGATAATATGTTCAGGGCTAAGTACATTGCCTTTGTCTCAGTGTTGATTTATGTTCAAGGATGAAGGATTGCCACCATTTTGTAATTTAGAGTATTGCCCGATTGTATATTCTTTCACAAGCAAATGGGATCTATCGCTGTCCGTTTTAAGATGAAGTAATGGTCGTATGTTTTTGAATTCATGATGAAGTACCCCTACCCATGGAAAATTTCAAATAAAAGAGTCATGGATTCCATGATACTACTAAAACCAATCATATGTGCCATACAATTGTCTGGAAGTATCTTATTTTATTTATTTTGTGGGGTTACTGTGTTTGTTACTAATTTCCTTTCTCCTTTTTGTAGATGCGAAAACTTGTCAAAGGGAATATGTTGCTTTTTTCTGTGGGTCAGCAGCGGAGTTGGTGACTAAATAGTTAGTGGCCTTCTGATAGTGGGAAGGAAATTTTAACGTTAAAACAGTTCGTTGTTGCATTCCTCTCCATTTATACTACAGGATCTGATCTCTAATTTGAAAGTCGTTTGCCCTGTAAACAGTTCGACGTTGCATTCTTCAAACGTGTTTAGCAGATAAATTATTTGATGTGGTTTTTTATCATTTTTTTTATTGTCAGTGATGTTACAACTCGTAGATAAAAATCAAATTTTATATTGTTATCAATTCATGCCTCATTTTTTATGTCTTTTATTTATTCATACTTATGCCTTATGAATTTTGAACTCCTTTTGAAGCCGAACTTCCAGGAACAACTGTGGATCACTTGCAAATATTTAATATTAAGATGAAAACAAAAGTGAAGTCTCGTCAGATGCCCGAGCAGGTCACAATTTTAATTTCTTTCTTTCTATTTTCTTTTTGTGATAAAAATTATATTAGCTGAACCAGATTTTTATGATTACTGCATAAATTGTCTTTTGGAAGTGGATTACCACAAAAAATTTTGGTATGCTCACGCAGACCTCCGTTCATCCTTGGTCAATTGAATGTTAGAAATGTTTATTTTATCTCATGGCTGCATAAAGTTATCTTTGACCTTTTTCTGCAACGTGGTCTGGTTGCTTCTCCTATGTAGGTGACTCTGAACATGTAAAGATATTTGAGAGAACAACTAATTTGGTGAACGATTAGTTAATTAATTATTGATGTGATCTTTCTGAAAAGTGGTTGGTTTTGATTGGAATTGCTTTGGGTTCGCCTGAGGTACATGGATATTATTAGTATTCTCCCTGCTATGCTGTCATTATATAGTCAATATAGTTGTTTATACTTTGCATGCATGATGTAAGCTGTAGGTTGGGACACACACATGAAGTGTTTGCAATGCCTGGTGTTGCTTTCACAAATTCATGAACACATTTCTACCCATAAACGAGTGAAATACCACCAGCAAATGGCATTGTGCTATGAACTTATATTTGCTTTCAATATATGTTCTGAAATACATGTACGTTATAAACAAAAAATCTCAAACTTACCATAATACACATGATCACGATAATAATAATAAATATCCACAAATACTATAATACGTAACAAATTACTATAAAACTATATATACTAAAATAGCATGATACCAAAACACCAAATATATTATATTACCTAAAATATTAAACTTACCATAATACATTATATATTAACATACTAAAAATATCATAATAATAAATATATAGTATTACTCAAGATGCTATATTAAAAGTTACCTAAAATACAAAATTAGATGTATGATGTTACTTATAAATCTTAAGTTGTTAAATACCTAATATGACTAACATTCTAGAATACTAAATACACATACAACTATAGTTCTAAAATACCACATGTACTACAACTAATCTACTAAAAATCCTAACTAATATATAACATGACCAAAATTCTAAAATACTAATAATATAATATAAAGTTAACATACAATATAAGCATGAATAAAATAAAAAATATCTTATACATAAGAACTACAACAAGATAACAACCCGAAATCTAAGAATACATATTACACATACAACTTGAATATTGTGCACTAAAAAAAAATAAAATAAAATATGACAACAGAAAATATTACAAATGAAATCTTACCTTGGTAATAAAAAGAACAAATCCTACAATAATGAAGATAAACAAATTAGTATTTATAAATATGGAAATTAATTATTAAAAATCCTAAAACAATAACCAAGCAAAATTTAAACTTTATAATAAAAACATGTGTGTGCTGTGTTTGCTTTACTGTATGTGCAGTGTGTGTGTTGCTGTATGTGTTGTGTGTGTGTGTGCAGTGTGTGTTTTGTAGTGTGTGCTGTGTGTGTATGTTGCTGTGTGTGTGCTGTGTGTGTTGCTGTGCGTGTTGTGTGTGTGTGCAGTGTATGTTTTGCAGTGTGTGCTGAGTGTGTGTGCTGTGTGTGTGTGTTTCTGTGTGTTTCTGTGTATTGCTGTGTGTGTGGCAGAGCAGCGCCTGGTCTGCAGGCGGACTGACAGAGAAGAAGAAGAAGAAGAAGAAGAAGAAGAAGAAGAATAAGGAGGTTTTTTTTTTTTTGGTTTTCCCCGTGCGGCTGTGGCTGTGCGCTGCCCCTGCTTCCTCCCTTTGCTTGGCCTCTTTGCCATTATTTAAAAAAAAAATTTCAATACCCTAAAACAAACTTCCTTTTTTGATTTTCTTTTTCTTTTTTCCTTTTTTTTTTTTACTTTTATTCTTATGGTAATAATGAAAATGGAAATAGTAATAATAATTATTATTATAGTAATAATATAAGGATAATAAGGTAATAATAATACTACTAATAAATAATAAATAATTATAGTAAAAAATAAAAATGAAGATACTAACGATAAAATAATAATAATATTATTATTAATAAAAATAAAGTAATAATACTAATATTAAAAGTATTAAATAATAATAATAATAATAATGATAACATTACCAAAAATAATAAAAATAATAATAGCCAAAATAAGATACTAAAGCTAATAATAATAATAATAAAATAATAATAATAATAATAATAATAATAATAATAATAATAATAATATATCAAAAACAATAAAATAAATGAAAAATAATTATAGCAAAGTAAAAATAAAATAAAGATAATAAAAGTACTAGTAATAATAACAAAAATGAAAAATAATAATAATAATGATAAAAAAAATACTAGCAAAATAATAGTAAAGTACTAATAATATAGGAAAATAATAATAATAATAATAATAATAATAATAATAATAATAATAATAATAATAAGGTAATAATAATAATAATGAAAATAATAAGAGGGGACCCCGTGTTGTATTTGGTTATGGCAAAAATGGGTGTCTACAGTAGAAAACAATAGCTTAGTTCCTAACTTTCCCCACAAAACCTTCTAAAAGTAGCTCAGGAATTTTACATCCCTATCACTCATAATTGTCCTAGGAATGCCATGCAATCACACAATGTCCCTAAAGAATAAATCGGCAACATTTGTGGCATCATCAGTTTTATGGAAAGGAATAAAATGTATCATTTTAGAAAATCTATCAACCATCACAAATATAGAGTCCATACCTCCTTTCAACCTAGGCAAACCTAATATGAAATCCATTGAAATGTCTACCCAAGGTTCACTAGGTACAGGCAAAGGAGTATAAAGGCCATGAGGTAAAACCTTAGACTTAGCTTGTTTACATGAAATGCATTTATAACACACTCTCTCAACATCTCTACGTATATGTGGCCAAAAGAAGTGTTCATGCAAAACATCTAAAGTCTTTTGTACCCCAAAATGTCCCATCAAACCCCCTGCTATGTAACTTTCGCACAAGCAATTCTCTTAAGGAGCAGTTAGGCACACAAAGTCTATTCTCCCAAAACAAATTTCCATTATGCCTATAGAATTTATGAAATGCAACTTTATCACATGTCTCATACACATTAGAAAAATCAGAATCTTTAGCATATAAATCCTTTATGTACTCAAAACCCAATAGCTTAGTGCTAAGTGTAGTAATTAAGGCATACCTGCGAGAAAGCGCATCAGCCACAACATTCTCTTTCCCTTCCTTGTACTAAATGACATATGGGAAGGTTTCAATGAACTCTACCCATTTGGCGTGGCGACGATTTAGCTTACCTTGCCCCTTCAAATGCTTTTATGATTCATGATCAGAGTGGATCATGAATTCTTTAGGCCACAAGTAGTGTTGCCACGTCTCCAATGCCCTCACCAAGGCATACAATTCTTTGTCATACGTGGAGTAGCTCAATGCTGCCCCATTGAGCTTTTCACTAAAGTATGCAATGGGACGCTTATCTTGGATCAAAACAAATCCAATACCAATCCCGAAGGCATCACATTCAATCTCAAAAGTTTTAGTGAAATCATGTAAAAGCAACAATGGAGCAGAACATAACCTATCTTTGAGCACTTTAAAGGCATGTTCTTGTGCATTACCCCATTTAAACCCCACGTTCTTTTTTGTCACTTCGGTTAAAGGTGTAGCAATGGTGCTAAAATCTCCCACAGACCGCCTATAAAAACTAGCCAACCCAGGAAAACTACGTACGTCAGTTACAGATTTAGGTGTTGGCCAATCTTTTATTGCTTTCACCTTTTCCTCATCCACTTCTATGCCCTTAGAACTCACCATATAACCCAAGAAAATAACATATTCCATACAAAAATTACATTTCTTTAGGTTAGCAAACAATTTTTCTTTCCAAAGAACATCCAGTACACTTTTCAAATGATCCAAATGATCATTAAGATTCTTATTATACACTAGGATGTCATAAAAGTATACAACAACAAATCTGCCTATAAATGCGCACAACACATGATTCATCAAGCACATGAAAGTACTAGGTGCATTGGTGAGACCAAATGGCATAACCATCCATTCATACAAACCGTACTTTGTCTTAAATGCAGTTTTCTATTCATCACTCGGTTTCATTCTTATTTGATGGTAGCCACTTTTTAAATCAATTTTATAAAAGATGCAAGAGTCATGCAGTTCATCTAACATGTCATCTAGTCTAGGGATAGGATGACGATACTTTATAGTGATTTTATTGATGGTTCTACAGTCCACGCACATCCTCCATGATCCATCTTTCTTTGGTACCAATAGCACGGGTACCGCACACGAACTCATGCTCTCCCTCACATACCCCTTAGCTAGTAGCTCCTCAACTTGTCTTTGAAGTTCCTTAAGTCTCCTCGGGGCTGCTCCTATAGGCCAGACGGTTGGGAATTGTAGCCCCAAGGATGAAGTCAATCTGATGCTCAATTCCTCTAATTGGTGGCAAACCATTGGGCACGTCTACAAGAAAGACATCCTCGTATTCTTGCAGCAAAGAAACAACAGCACTAGGCAAAGAAGAGGTGAGTTCGTTAGTGCTTAAATATGCCTCCTTGTACATGAGTACAACTAGATGTCTTTGTGCATTAAAAGTTTTATTATACTCTTTTTCTTTTGCATACAAACTCACTTTTTCCTCTCTCACTGTTTTTCCCTTATTTTCTTATTTTCTCTCCTCTTTTTTTTTTTTCAATGCTCTTCGCCTCTCCTTTTGTTTTCTTCTTAGCCTCTTTTTTTTTCTCATCATTTGCTCTTTTCAATTTCACTTGATCTCCATACGCTTGCTTAGGAGTCAATGGTACAAGGGTCACACTCCTCCCATCTTTTATAAAGGAATACCTATTTTTGAACCCATCATGAATGACACATCAATCATATTGTCACAGCCTACCCAATAAGATGTGACTAGCATACATAGGGGCCACATCACATAGAATCTTATCAGAATATTTTCCAATTGAAAATACAATCAAAACTTGCTTATTCACACCTAACCTCCCCACACTTATTCAACCATTGAAGTTTGTAAGGCCTAGGATTTTTTATGCATTGCAACCCCAACTTCTCTACTAATGTGGTACTAGCTATGTTAGTGTAGCTCCCTCCATTGATGATCATGCTACACACCTTATCATGGATGTAACATCGAGTATGAAATATATTCTCATGCTGCTCCTCATTTTCATCTTTCACCACATGCATGTTTAAAGCTCTCCTAGTTACTAATGTCTCGCCATGGACAACATACTCAACATCACTAGACTCTTCTAGTGAAGGCATGGATGCATGATCACTCTCTTCATCATCAATCTCAATGGTACCATCATCTCTCATAATCATTGCTCTTTTATTTGGGCATTGTGATGCAATATAGCCAACCCTCAAACACCTAAACCACTTGGTATTTCTATACCTACTAGGTTGGGAAGAAGTTGTACCTTTTTCATGGCTGCCCACTTTGTCTTTGCCTTTCTCCTTCTCTTCCTTGGATTTGGAAACAATCCTTTCTTCTTTTGATTTCCCCCGATTCGGTTTCCATGTGGAATGGGAAGCCAAAGTTGTTGTAGCATGCTTGTTTCCACCCTTGTGTTTGAGTTGCGTCTCCACTTTCATTGCCATGTGCACCATGTCCTCTAACTCCACATAGTGCTGCAGCTCCACTATGTTAGCAATTTCCCAGTTCAACCCGCATAAGAATCGTGTCACTGTAGCTTCTATATCTTCCTCAATATTTTCCTGAATCATAGCCATCTCCATCTCCTTGTGGTAGTCCTCCATACTTTCGGTACCTTGGGTAAGGCTTTGAAGATGTTGGTGTAAGTCTCGGTAGTAGTGGTTTGGTACAAATCACTTCCTCATCACCGCCTTCATTTCAACCTATATCTCAATAGGCCTTTCCATGTTTCTACACCTACTAAGAAGAATTTAATCCCACCATACCAGTGCATAATCAGTGAACTCCACAGCTGCCAATTTCACCTTCTTTCCTTCAGAGTAGTTATGATATAAAAAATGAGCTCAACCTTCCTCTCCCATTCAAGGTATACATCCTGCTTATTTTTCCAATGAAAAGGAGGGATCTTCATTTTGATGCTTTTGATGTTTCTATCAATGTTATCTTGACCCCTTGGCTCCCATCGAGGTTGCCGCTCTTGCCTAGCACCTCGATAAGAAAATCTGTCCATACCATCATGTTCATCCTCACTTGCATCATTACTACCTATATCATGTTCAAATTCAGCAATCCGAGGAGTATGTGGCCCTTCGCCACCTTTCATTGGATTGCCCTCTTCTCAGTCTATCAATTGCAGCGTCTTGTCTTTCCAATCTATCTCTAAACTCCCCAAAAACTATATTGAGTCTTTCAAACTGTTGTTGAATGGCTTGCAAGGTGAAGAATGAGTCTTGTGGAGGGTTCTCATTCTCACTACCCTTTTTGGAAGTTTCAGCGTCAACCGTCTTTCTACTCATGATTTCAAACCTGCAAAAAGGATATTAGAGAGAAAAATTTTGTCACTCACTCCCTTTCGTGTTTACCCTCAAACAATGACACTCAACGCTCATGTTTTGACACAATTTTTTTTTGGCTTTTTCCCTCTAATACACACACACTCGTGCCTCTTACCACTCAGGATTTCTCTTTTAGTTCTTTAATGAACTAATCCCAAACAAACCAATAGTTCAACCAAACGCAGCAATTGAATCAACGAATTAGAAATAAGATATCAATGAAAATAACAATAAAACCATTAAATCAGGACACAAAACAATGAAGGAAATACAAAAAGAAGTCAAGAAAACAATAATGACGCAAACAAAATAAGACGAAATACAATGGAACAAAATAACCAACTCAATCAAGGATATATTCAAATACAAATCAGAATAATAATTCGATTTGTGTCCTGATTTAATTGTTTTATTGTTATTTTCATTGATATCTTGTTTCTAATTCATTGACTCAATTGCTGTGTTCTATTGGTTTTTTTGGGATTAGTTCATTAAAGAACTAAAAGAGAAATCCTGAGTGGTAAGAGGCACTAGTGTGTGAGTGTATTAGAGGGAAAAAGCCAAAAAAAAAAAAAATTGTGTCAAAACACGAGCGTTGAGTGTCATTGTTTGAGGGTAAACACGTAAGGGAGTAAGTGGGGAAATTTTTCTCTCTAATATCCTTTTGCAGGTTTAAAATCATGAGTAGAAAGGTTGTTGGCGCTGAAACTTCCAGCAAGAGTAGCGAGAATAAAAACCCTCCACAAAACTCATTCTTCACCTTGCAAGCCATTCAACAACAGTTTGAAAGACTCAATATGGTTTTTGGGGAGTTTAGAGATAGATTGGAAAGACAAGACGCTGCAATTGATGGACTGAGAAAAGGGCAATCCAATGAAAGGCGGTGAAGGCCACATACTCCTCCGATTGCTGAATTTGAACATGATATAGGTAGCAATGATGCAAGTGATGATGAACATGATGGTATGGGTAGATTTGCTTATTGAGCTACTAGGCAAGAGCGGCAACCTCAATGGGAGCCAAGGGGTCGAGATAACATCAATAGAAACATCAAAAGCATCAAAATGAAGATCTCTCATTTTCAAGGGAAAAATAACCTGGATGTATACCTTGAATGGGAAAGGAAGGTTGAGCTCATTTTTGAGTGTCATAACTACTCCGAAGAAAAGAAGGTGAAATTGGCAGTTGTGGAGTTCATTGACTATGCATTGGTATGGTTGGATCAAATTCTTCTTAGTAGGCGTAGAAACATGGGAAGGCCTATTGACATGTGGGCTGAAATGAAGGCGATAATGAGGAAGCTATTTGTACCAAACCACTACTATCGAGACTTACACCAACGTCTTCAAAGCCTTACCCAAGGTACCAAAAGTGTGGAAGACTACCACAAGGAGATGGAGATGGCTATGATTTGGGCAAATATTGAGAAAGATAGAGAAGCTACAATGACACGATTCTTATGTGGATTGAACCGGGAAATTGCTCACATAGTGGAGCTGCGGTACTATGTGGAGTTAGAGGACATGGTGCATATGGCAATGAAAGTGGAGAGGCAACTTAAACATGCATTAGTAACTAGGAGAGCTTTAAACATGCATGTGGCGAAAGATGAAAATGAGGGGCAGCATGAGAATATATTTCATACTCGATGTTACATCCGTGATAGGTGTGTAGCATGATCATCGATGGAGGGAGCTACACTAACATAGCTAGTACCACATTATTAGAGAAGTTAAGATTGCAATACATAAAACATCCTAGGCCTTACAAACTTCAACGGTTGAATGAGTATAGGGAGGTGAATAAGCAAGTGTTGATTGTATTTTCAATTGGAAAATATTCCGATGAGATTCTATGTGATGTGGTCTCTATGCATGCTAGTCACATCTTATTGGGCAGCCTGTGGTAATATGATCAACGTGTCACTCATGATGGGTTCAAGAATAGGTATTCCTTTATAAAAGATGGGAGGAGTGTGACCCTTGCACCATTGAATCCTAAGCAAGCGTATGAAGATCAAGTGAAATTAATAAGAGCAACTGATGAGAAAAACAAAAGAGAGGCTGAGAATAAAACAAAAAGAGAGGTAGAGAGCATTGAAAAGAAAAAGAGAGGAGAGAAAATGAGGGCAAGAGAGGAGCTGCAATTAGAAAAAAAAAAGTGTGGTAAAAATGAAGGAAAAACAGCGAGAGTGGAAAAAGTGAGTTTGTATGCAAAATAAAGTCTTTTATGCACAAAGACCTCTGGTTGTACTCATGTACAAGGAGGCATATTTGAGCACTAATGAACTCACCTCTTCATTGCCTAGTGCTGTTGTTTCTTTACTGCAAGAATACGAGGATGTCTTTCTTGTGGACGTGTCCAATGGTTTGCACCAATTAGAGGAATTGAGCATCAGATTAACTTCATTCTTAGGGCTACGATTCCCAACCGTCCGACCTATAGGAGCAGCCCCGAGGAGACTAAGGAACTTCAAAGACAAGTTAAGAAGCTGCTAGCTAAGGGGCATATGAAGGAGAGCATGAGTCCATGTGCAATACCCGTGCTATTGGTACCGAAGAAAGATAGATCATGGAGGATGTTTGTGGACTGTAGAGCCATAAAAAAAATCACTATAAAGTATCACCATCCTATCCCTATACTAGATGACATGTTAGATGAACTGGCTCTTGCATATTTTCTAAAATTGATTTAAAAAGTGGCTACCATAAAATAAGAATGAAATCGAGTGATGAATGGAAAACTGCACTTAAGACAAAGTATGGTTTATATGAATGGATGGTTATGCCATTTAGTCTCACCAATGCACCTAGTACTTTCATGCGCTTGATGAATCATGTGTTACGTGCATTTATAGGTAGATTTGTTGTTGTCTACTTTGACAACATCCTAGTGTACATCAAGAATCTTGATGATCACTTGGATCATTTGAAAAGTGTACTGGATGTTCTTAGGAAAGAAAAATTGTTTACTAACCTAAAGAAATGTAATTTTTGCAAGGAAAATGTTATTTTTGTGGGTTATATGGTGAGTGCTAAGGGCATAGAAGTGGATGAGGAAAAGGTGAAAACAATAAAAGATTGGCCAACACCTAAATCTGTAATTGATGTACATAGTTTTCATGGGTTGGTTAGTTTTTATAGGCGGTTTGTGAGAAATTTTAGTACTATTGCTGCACCTTTAACTGAAGTAATAAAAAAGAACGTGGGGTTTAAATGGGGTAATGCACAAGAACATGCCTTTAAAATGCTTAAAGATAGGTTATGTTCTGCTCAATTGTTGTTTTTACCTGTTTTCATTATAACTTTTGGGATTGAATGTGATGCCTCTAGGATTGGTATTTGAGCTGTTTTGATGCAAAATAAGTGAACCATTGCATATTTTAGTGAAAAGCTCAATGGGGCAGCACTGAACTACTCCACGTATGATAAAGAACTGTATGCCTTGGTGAGGGCATTGGAGACGTGGCAACACTACTTGTGGCCTAAAGAATTCGTGATCCACTTTGATCATGAATCATTAAAGTATTTTAAGAGGCAAGGTAAGCTAAATCTTCGCCATGCCAAATGGCTAGAGTTCATCAAAACCTTCCCATATGTCATTCAGTACAACGAGGGGAAAGAGAATGTTGTGGCTGATGCGCTTTCTCGTAGGTATGCCTTAATTACTACACTTAGCGCTAAACTATTGGGTTTTGAGTACATAAAGGATTTATATGCTAAAGATTCTGATTTTGCTAATGTGTATGAGGCATGTGATAAAGTTGCGTTTCATAAATTCTAGAGGCATGATGGATATTTGTTTAGGGAGAATAGACTTTGTGTGCCTAACTGCTCCTTAAGAGAATTGCTTGTGCGAGAGTCATATAGCGGGGGTTTGATGGGACATTTTGGGGTACAAAAGACTTTAGATATTCTACATGAACACTTCTTTTGGCCACATATGCGTAGAGATGTAGAGAGAGTGTGTTCTAAATGCATTTTATGTAAACAAGCTAAGTCTTAGTCTTACCTCATGGCCTTTATACTCCTTTGCCTGTACCTAGTGAACCTTGGGTAGACATTTCAATGGATTTCATATTAGGCTTGCCTAGGTCCAAAGAGGGTATGGACTCTATATTTGTGGTGGTTGATAGATTTTCTAAAATGGCACATTTTATTCCTTGCCATAAAACTGATGATGCCACAAATGTAGCCGATTTATTCTTTAGGGACATTGTGCAATTGCATGGCATTCCTAGGAAAATTGTGAGTGATAGGGATGTTAAATTCCTTAGCTACTTTTGGAAGGTTTTTTGGGGAAAGTTAGGAACTAAGCTATTGTTTTCTACTACTTGTCATCCTCAAACCAATGGTCAAACCAAAATAGTTAATTGGACTTTAGCTACCTTATTGCGTGCGGTCATTCAAAGGAATATAAAATCATGGGTCTTATGCATACCACTTGTTGATTTTGCTTATAATAAAACTGTGCATGCTTCTACTAATTTTTCTTCGTTTGAAATTGTTTATGGTTTTAATCCTTTAACTCCATTGGATTTGACGTCATTACCTATGAGTGAGATAGCTAGCTTAGACGGATGACATAAAGCTGATTTGGTGAAGAGGGTCCATAAACAAGCATGACAACACATCGAAAAGAAGAACCCACAATATTCATCTCAAGCCAATAAGGGCCGAAAGTTTGTTACTTTTGAACTGGGAGATTAGGTATGGGTGCATATGAGAAAAGAGAGGTTTCCTACTAAAAGGAAAACAAAGCTACACTCAAGGGGTGATGGACCTTTTCAAGTGTTAGAAAAGATCAACGACAATGCATACAAATTTTGGATCTACCGGGTGAGTATAAGGTTAGTGCAACTTTCAACATTTCTAATTTATCCCTTTTTTATGTAGGTGATGATTCAAGGACAAATCCTTTTGAGGGAGTGGGGGAATGATATGAACCAACAAGCTCCAATTGCACAAGATGATCTGCACATGCCAAGTAGACACATCACAAGAGCTAGAGCCAAGAAGGTTGAGGAGGCTACGCAAGGAATAATTGAGAAGTTGCTTGAGCAAGGGTCAATGAGGGTCATGGACACTAAAGAAAAGGACTTCTTGAAGAGCCTGAGATGGTAAATTGTATAAAGACGTGTAAAGCTGGAATAAGGGTTGTTTTGGGGAATTTTTATTGTTTTAATTAAAGTATGGGATAAATAGTGGGTCAATTGTGTCAATTAAGCATAGCATGTGACTTGCACATGTTTCATTAAATGACATGGCACATGGCATGTGACTTGTACATGTTTCATTAAATGACATGACATGCTTAAGGTTATGTGGGGCTATTTTATTAGGCAGATTGATGTCATAGCCTATTTTTATTGGCTGGGCTGATGTTCATGGGTTTCTTTTATTTCCTATAAGTAGGCAACTCCTGTTGTATTGAGAAAGAATATTTTGGCTGAATACAATTCCAAGTGAGGATTATTTCTCTTCAAGTTCTTCATTGAACTTTCACCGAAGTTATCAAAGGTGCTACCTTTGTGGCGTTCATCCATTAATTTGATATTCTTGGTTTATGCTTCACGTCAAGCAATAGGTTAAGGATCCACTACCATGTCAAATCTTATTTTGGGTTTGGGGTTTTGATAAATCTGATTTGGGGTCTCCAAACGTTCATTCTTGGGGTTTTGTATTAGTAGGACTTGCAAAACAAGTTAAAATAGGGTTCCAACTGCCTAAAACATGAAATATGCATGTTTTGTCTCAAATCAACTACCGCCACCATACTCATAAATAAAATGGCCGGTGGGAACTAAGCCTGCATCAAACGAGCCAACAGTTCCCATGTTTGAACCGTAGGAGTTAACAAGTCCAAAATGGGGTTTTGAGGGCCCAAAATGTGAAATGTGCATGCTTTTGTCAAAAACCAACTACCGCCACCATACCCGTAAGTAAAATGACCTGTGGGAAATAAAGCTGCATCAAAAGAGCCAATGGTTCCCATGTCAGTACCATATGACCTATAAAACAAGTAAAAAATGGGGTTTAAGGGGCCCAAAACGTGGAATATACTTGTTGTTTTCACAAAAAAAAAAACTACCGGCACCATACTCGTGGGTAAAATGACCCATAAGGACTAAATCTACATCAAACAAGACAATGGTTGCAAAGTTTAAACCATCTTTTAGTCATTGGGAAGTTATCATTTGTATCTTGACCTATCCCAAAGTGTCAATTGGAAGTGGTCTATTGACCAGAGCCAGTGTCACACTCATGCTTAGAGATACACTAGGATTACTATGTGCTTGCTGGTGGCAACTTGACATCTTGAAAAAGTAGAAAGCAAACTATGATTGCAAGGTCCAGTGCAGAGTTCAGTATAGAGGCATGGCACATACTAGCAATGAATTGAGTTGGTTAAAGTCTTAAAGAATATCTAGGAAGAGATTAGGTTACAACAGTCAGAACCTATGGAGCTGATACGTGACACATAAGTAGATGCTCATACTTTATATTGCTCCAAATCCAATTTTTTCATGGTGAAAAAATATATTAAACTTTACTATCATTTTGTTCAAGGAAAAATATGGGATATCTCATTAAAAATAGTCTTATGAATTTTGATTATGAATTTGTTGATTTGTTCAATAACTCCTGAGGGGGTGCCCATGTTAAGTTTATTTATAACAAGCTAGGAGAGCATATGATATAGATCCTCCAGCTTGAGGGGTCATAATAGGTATTAAGTGTGTTATCATCATTTATTTGTACATAAGACATAATATAAATAGAACAAAAGCCCCAAACATGTTGTAGGTTCTCCAATTATTACAATTCGACATCTATAATTATCATTTATGTAGTTTTTTTTTGTGTCATTCTTCCCTTTAAGTTCAACTTATTCTTTATTTTCTTTTTTTTTTCAAAGTTTTTATGCAAACACCCTAAATCACACACCACCATACAACCTCCCCCTATGAAATCCTAACCTCCTTTATTGGGGCAAAGGCAATGAGCCCCTACCACAAGCTCATGATCTCATCTTCAACTTGATCTTCTTCAATGGGTCCATCCCATTCTTTTTCTTATAACTTAGGTTTTGGAGTTATGAGTTGATGTTTTCCCAATTGACCTCAGATATTGTTATAGTTACTAGGACCCCCAATTGCATTTTTGGAGTGTGAAAAGGAAAGATTATTCTGTGAAACATTGAAGTTTTAATCGATATTACTCAAAATATTATTATCAAGCTAAGCTACAAGATAAGTAAAAATATATCATCAAAAAAACAAAGGATAAGAAATTAACTTACTGAAGAAGTGGAATCACTTGTATTGCCAAGAACCACCATCATAATAGGGTTTTTTTTATCGAGAAGTACAAAATCATTTGCATGGGGTTCAATTCCCATAACTGTGAAAAATCAGTGCATAAATTAGAATGCAACATAAAATATACCTTGACCACTAAAAATATGTACCCAACACTTTTTTTTTTTGGTAACAAAAAAAATTATGATAAGAGAGGAGAAGAAGATGGCAAACTAAAGGGCCAGAAGTCCTCAAAGAAAACAAAATAATAAATAAAATAATAAAAGAGGTATGTAACTGCCTAACACAAACTAAATAAGAAAGCCCCTTCTTAATCTCTTTCCCTTGTAACTTGTAGAACACATTAAATTAGCTAACTCACAGTGACCTTTTCTCACCATGATGTTTACCATCATCCAAACAAATTTCTTGCACTCCATGATCAAACCCATCTTATCCAACAATTACTAAGTTTCAATTAGTCCCATTGACCTCACCCTAGGAGAAACAGGGGTAGGAAAAACACCATCCCTTATCCTTACCCTCATCTTCAAAGATTGGAATACTACCTTTGAACAAACTTTCCAACACATGGGAAATGGGGTGATGATGAATGATAATGCACATTAGTTTATTTTGTTTTAAAAATATCACATGGCTTCCATATATCGTTTGTATATGGCTAGTTTTTTACTTTTATATGAATGTATGTTTATGTTAAAAACATCACAGTAGGATTAGGGCAACAAGCGAAACAAGCCGCTCACAATCCGAAAGTTTAGGTCGTTAAGAGCTTGTTCAAGCTCATTCATTGTGTAAACAAGTGATTCCCCAGCCCAATTTTACGACTTGTTTAATGAACAAGCGAAGCCTGAACATGAGTGGGCTAGTTTCTACTCATGAATGGCTCGATTAAAGGTTCAGTTTGGACTCATTTAATAGGCTTGTATCAGAATCATTTATGGGCTAATTTAATGAGATTGAACTAGGCTTGCTAGATTGTAGTGAGCTTAAATGTAGAGATTATATTTATGCATAAGCTTAGTTACCTCAAACACCATAACCTTAATTTAGTGATAAGGTTAATGCTCAAGACCAATTGTCTCACAGATGACACCCTCTGCGAGACTATAATCATGACTGAGCCAAGTACATTATGGGTAGTTAATCAAAATTTACCATCAGAATTTCTCAGCCAATCCAGGGCAATTGTTCCTCCATCAGGCACATGATATAGTTCTGTTTGAACAACACAATATTAGTGCTAGCCAAACAATTGCTATAAACAATTCATTGTAGCAAAATGTTACACCATTTTATACAAGTAGAGCATTTGCTATATTTTTGCTCAAACCCTTTTTTTCTTGGGATTTTTTGTTTAGTATGCATTAACTTTAATAATTGTGGTATTATTAAACACAATAAAGAAGATGTCGAAACCTCTGGGGTCTTTCCCTTCCCTTTCTTTTCCTTCACTTTATTTTCTCTCCACTTTGCCTTTTTCTTCATTAAAACCTAAAAAATTTAGCACTAAATCAATTGATGATTATTTTCTAGAGTCCAAACACTTATTTCAAAAGATCATTGAATCAATGTATAACGCATTGATAGAACAACAATTTTAGAATTTTTACGAAGATAATCAGGGTTTTGTTGATAAATCCAGCACTTTCCAAAACTTTAAAGAAGTTAATATGCCACAATAATTTACATATGACAGTTTTTAACATTGCATTCATCATTGCAATCAATTGACTTTGTTCCTCAAGTAAATTGGAAGGAAAAACTAATGCAATAGAATGAATACAATGTGGGAGAAGCTGAGTATCAACAAATGCAAGGGATTAGAAAGGAACATATCAAACAAGGAAGAAAATCTCTGTTCCTTATCCCTTTTGCTATTTTTTGGGTGGTGTGGAGAGAAACAGTAGAGCCTTTGAAGGAGCTAGTTCTATCCAGTACGACATGAACTAGTGGATTGCTATGATCTCTGGATGGCATTATAGGATGGTTGGAAGGTACCCCCTTGCAATCCTTGATTTTCTTAACATTTTTTAGCAAGGGATTTTCTCTCTTGTAGTTTTTACTTATACTTGGGTGGCATCCCCTTGATGCTTCTCTTAATATTATTTCTATTTACTGATTGAAAAAAAAACCAAAAAGAAAAAAAAAAGCAGAGAGCAATCATCCTCAATAGCCACGATGTAAGCATTGCAGGGGTTCCATATGCGCAAGACTCCATTTCCATTGAGAAATTCTAGTATACAACCAAGGAGCATAGTTATAATCTCAAAAAATCATGCCTCTTTTAACTTTCCATTTCAAGATGGTCATGAGATCCAGAACTTATTGTTAGGGAACGAAAACACACCACTAAAGACATGGGAGAAACAAGCACAAAGAAAGACAGGCTCCTAGGAAGCAGAGGGAAAAGGAAAGTTGCCATACTTTGTGAGCAGTAGGGAGACAGAACAACCATACATCTGTGCCATGACTGTTCTAATAGGTTCTAGGCAATTGGAGCACAGACACGAACAGAGAGCATGGGAATTGCACATATGGTCATCAAAGCTATCGTGATTGAGCAGGGAAGAGAAGCAAGAACATCTCAGGCTTTCACTCTCACAATTTCTGGATTCAAGGGCAATGATGATGTTTAGTTGGAACTGTCATGGGCTAGGGTTTCCAGTGTCCAAGAAACAATCTGGAACCTACAAGATCTAGATATACATAAAGGCTTAGAAAATTTGGGGCAAATTAGGCTTTACTAAAGGCTTAGAACTATCCATTTCAATCGTAACAGAGGAATATGGGTGGGATGGAGAAATGATATCAAATTTTTTTAATTTGTAGATAGGAATTTTATTATTTTTAAATCAAAGAGATCTGTTAAGACTGTTATGGGCTCCAATCTACGTCGCGGTACAAATATTCACTAGCCCATGGTATCTCATTGGAGATTTCAATCAAATTCTCAATTTTGGAGACAAAAAGGCTCCTCGACAGCAGGTGATAGAGACATGTAAAGGTTCCAAGATTTGATTAACTTATGCTCACTCCAAGACATAGACCAAGGCCAAATGGCAGGGAAGGAAACCATCTCACCAAGGAATGCCTCGATAGATGATTTTCAAATAATGAAAGGTGCACAAAGTACAACAAAGCTTTCATTCAGGTTCTTGAAGTGTTCCCATTCTCTTGAACACAAGGCGTACCAAAAGGACAAGAAACTATAGGTTCAGATTTGAACAATATTGGATGACAAAAATAAATGGAATCTAAAAAGGTAATTGGAGCAAGAACACTATTAGTGGAATTTAATTCAGAATCCAAGAATGCAATAAGAAGCATCAAGAAGTTCAACAAGAAGAGATGGAGGGAAATAGCTGGATGAGGAATGGGACATCAATAAGGGCATTTAGGAGCTCCTCCAAATAGAAGATACCAAATGGGCTCAGAAATCATGGAAGAACTGGATGCAATACAAAGACCACGGCATAAAAATAAGAAGTAAAAAATAAAATAAAATAAAAATTAATTCATAGGCCAACCAATGAATGAAAATGAACACCATCATATGTCTCCATACTGGAAATGGGAAATGGAAGTACAATAAGAGGCAATCACATCTTGTAGTCAAATCCTTCAAAAGGCTCTTCTTCAAGACAATCAAGCTAGCAAAAATTGCTGAAATCCTTGTAGCTGTTCAATCAAAGCCTAAAAGAAAGAGATTGCTTTCTTTCAAAGACCTTTATAAGGGAGGAGACATGGCAGGCTATTTTTTAGATGGGAGGAGATAAAAAATCATAACCAGATGGATTCCCAAGTATATTTTATCACAAGTATTTGCAAGAGGAGTCACTGCCTATGTGCTACTTTTTCTAAATTAATCACTTTCATACCTAAAAATAAAAATCCAAAAAACTCTAGATGACTTAATGTTAGCTTCAGTGCAACCCCAAGAGTGGGGGGGGGGTGAATTGGGTATTTAAAGTTTATCGCATAGGTTTACTAGTTTTAACAATAGTGTAACATAGCCTAGGGTCAATCTATGCGATTAACAAATAAACATACACGTGCAGTAAAGAAAGTGCGAAAATGTAAAGAACACACACGATATGTTATCGAGGTTCAGCCAAATTGCCTACGTTCCCACCTTGGCTAACAAGCATAAAGATTACCACTATAATGCTCACTTAAATGGGTGGAGGGGCACCTAATACAACCAGGTCAATTCAAGGGGCTAACCTCAACCGACACACCTTAACAGGATGGCGCACCTAGCTTTCCTAACCGGGTCTAAGCCAATCTGGGACTATTCCACAGGGCTAGTCTCCCTTTTAGGCCCATACCTAGAAATACAACCAACGTGTATAAAAGTTTGTACACGAAAATTTGCTTCTAGACAAGAAGATATGTGTACCAGTATAGCTCAATCAATAATGCAAGCACATATGATATGTAAATATGCTCAGCGCTTTAATGTGTGTTAAACACTCAATTCACGTATAAGATTTCAGTTCAGATATAGAGTGTATACCCAAGCAATATTTGAAACACACTATGTGAATAATGCAATATCATATTAGGGTTTCAGAATATGCTAAGCAAGTTCAAGCAAACAAACTCAACGATATATTCTAATATTCAAAGTACAATAGAGTTGTTTGAATCACTAGCTCGAAAAGGATTTTTGCATGCAAAATTTAGATTTAGGTACCTTGCAACAACAATGCAAGAACCACAACCTTCAAGGTTGTTCCACACCAAATTTATCAAATGAAATTGGTGGAAGAACCTTAATGCTAAACTCTCTCAGAAAATCGATCAAATAATAATACAAGTGAGAGTTTAAGCTACGGATATTAAGCACAATAGCCTTGGAAATTACTCACAATGCTTGGAGAAATCAAGAATGAAGAGTATGTGAGTGTTTGGAAGTATTATATGGCTAATAAAGGGTTTTGAAAGATGAGAAAAATTTTGCCCTAATCAAGTTTGCTAATCCTTGCTAATTAAGACAAATGAATGAGTATATATAGGCAAGGAGGGATTTTTGACCATTGGGGATATAATGGGTATGAATATATTTGTTTAAAAGACCACTAAGAACATTAACCCTTTTTACCCCATTTAAAAATTCAGTAAAAATTATTTTAACCCGCGAGGTTCGGGTGCCTGAATAAACACAATCAAAAATACAACTTTTAGCAGTTTGGGTGCCTGAATGACGAGTCGGTCGGCTGAAACAAAGTTAGTAGCAAATGTTCGATAGTTCGGGTACCCGACTCATAGTTCGATTAACCAAACCAGGCAGTTCAGTCGCCCGAGCCTATATTTGAACGTAAACCATCGATCGCTCGAGTAGTTGAAAAGTGCCCTGATAGGCTTTCGGGTGCCCGAGGAAGGTACGTTCAAAAAGGTTCGGGTGCCCGAAGACCCAGTCAACATGTTGACTGGTTTGGTCACCCAGGACACTTTAAATGGCAAAGGTTCGGTCGCCCGAACCCTCTCAGCTTTTTCCATAAAGTTCTTTTGAGCCTTATTTTGAATCCCCTGAATAAGATAAGTGATGTAGGGGACTTTGTGTCCTTTTTGTAGGTACCTAAGGTCCAACTAAGGTTGTTTTGAGCATACCTACGTACCATGCAAGATGCAAATTATTAAAAACCATACACATGCACAGTTTATAATGAAATGAGGAATAGCTTCCCAAGAGGGGGGTGAATTGGATTCTTTTTAAATTTTAATTATTTTTAAGCTATTGATTTTAATTACCCAAAAAAAAAGATATATAAACGATAACTACACTTAAAAATATTGAAATTTAAATTTACAAGTCAATTGATGAAATCAATATAACTCAATCACTCAACCAAAAATATTAGAGCTTTAGTTGATTTTTCTGTAAACTCTTAGTATGCACTTTACTTGATCAAGATTTCCGCAGATTAACTGACGTACTCCCTTTTTGGGTTTCCGCAAATGATTAATCAAAACGTACTTTCTAAATATCAAGTACCTTTGTTTCTTTCTCACATAAGAATCTGCAACCTGCACATTTAAATCATACCACAATAGCAAGTAAATAATATAAAGTAAAGCAGAGAGAAAGACACAAGATTTTTACGAGGTTCAGCTTCAACACAGCCTACGTCCTCGCCTTTGGCAAAACACCAGAGGATTTTACTATATCAGTTCCGTTACCTGGTGGAACAATACCAATTTACAACCACTCTTTCTGTCAGGCTAGAGCCCGCCTCTCCAAACAATAACCCCTTGTTTGGTCCAACGATTCAACAACTCTGAATCGTTTAAGAATGATGATAAAGAAATTTGTGTACAAAAGAGAACTCTCACAATAGAGTAGATTAGTACAATGATCAGCTCACTTATACTCCAAAGTAATTCAAATATAAGAAATTTGAAACTCAATGCTTAGTATGAATTACCAAATGATTTTTCAAAGAAAATGAAAGATTCTGATTTTTTAAAACTTCGCTTCAAAAATATAAATCAATATCAGATCAGAAAGTTTAAGCACAAGAAAATTTTAGATCCTTTGAGAAATTTGTATATTTGAAAACCACTTGATCTAAAAACCTTTGAAAAGTAGCTTGATCTAAAAACCTTGAAGGTTGCTTGATCTTAAACTTTGAAGATTGCTGAATCTGAAACTTTGAAAATTTCTAGATCTAAAACTTTTGAAGATTTCTAGATCTGAAACTTTTGAAGATTTCTAGATCTGAAACTTTTGAGAATTGCTTAATTTCAAAAACCTTTCAATATTGCCTCTATGATCATTTTTTTAAACTTTTGAAGCTTTTGACTATTTATAGATGTTTTTAGAAGCCATCCATTACTCCCAAAGATTCCTAAAATTCATTTCCAAATATTTTGAAATAAATATGTTTAAAAACATGGTTTAAAAAATCTTCCCTTCTTAAGCCCTTTTTATTCATTAAAAAAAAAAAACTTTTTAGAGTATATATGTTTAAAAAAATCTTCCCTTCTTAAGTCCTTTTTATTTATTAAAAAAAATATTTTTTAGATTATATATGTTAAAAAAAATATTTTTGATCTTCTATCAGCTTCAAACCACTTTATATTTGAGTTTAACCTTTGAAGTACTTACATTAAGAACATCATAAATATAATTCTTTAATCTTCAATCTTGTTCTTCCATCATCTTTGTTGTTTCAATCTTTTATTTAAGCTTTTCACCAGTATAATTTTATTCCTCATGCTCTTTGTAATCCATAAGCTTTTCTTTGTGTTTTTCAAGGATTCTTTGTAATCCATAAACTATACTTGTGTTCTTCGAGAATTCTTTGTAATCCATGGGCTTCTTTATGCACTTGGGCTTTGTCACTTTCCTGAAAAAATTTTACTTGAAACATATTAAACATATTAAACATATCATTTGATTTATTATCATCAAAATAAGAATTTTAGGCCTTAATAGGCCAACAATCTCCCCCTTTTTTATGATGACAAATCGAGAGCAAAAAATAATAAGCTTTTAATTTTTATGGCTCCCCCTATCAATATGCATGATATATTTAAAGGTATAATTTATGCATATAAATACAAAGAAACATCCATCCATAAAAAAAAAAAAAAAAACTTCCTCTTAAACATTTCTATTAAAAGTCACAAATCATAATAAAGGTTTACAAACCACCATCATATTTTTGCGCTAACAACTTTCTCTTAAACATTTTCTCCCCCTTTGGACATCAATCAAAAAGGAGAAAGAGAGACAAAAAGAGAGAAATGCTGCAAGTCAAAGTACTAGTTTTAGAATACCAAAGATAGCCTAGTCGATAAAACTTGAATACATAAAAAAAACACATAAAAGTGATAGGTAAAGGCACATCAGTCAGAGGCTTCCATATTTTCACTTTCATCGTCTTCTTCTTCTTGTTCTTCAGATTCATTATTTCCTTCCTCTTGTTCACTGTCATTTTCTCCTTCTTCTTGTTCTCCAGATTCATCCTCACTAGATGTAGCATAGCTGATACTCATAGGAGATTTTCCTTTAGAGGAGCTAGCTAATTGTTGCTCAATCTTTTCAACCCATTTATCAATTTGTGAACAGTGAGTTTCTATAGATGTAACCTTCTCTTACAAAGTACTGAGGCCAGATTTTATACCATCACTAGATGTCATGTAATGGTTAAAAAATGGAACAAACCATGACGGAGTATCTAGATCAGGCTGAACTAAAGGTGTGTGGATAGATGATGAAGAAGGTGGTGGGGCAGATGAGACATTCCTATGTCCTTTATGGAACCACCCTTGAGAAGAATTTTTATAGCCCATCCATTTTAGAACGGTGTCAGAAAAGATATCATAGTACATCTTGCTAGTAAAGTTGAATGATGGAGTTAAAACATTAAAATGAGCGAAAACCATATTCAACATTCCCGCATATGGTAGGACAACACGGGGAGCATCAAATTTCATGATAATCCACTGAATGATCAAACTTGGAAGATCCATCTTCTTCCCTCTGAGGATGCACCACATTACAAAACAATCCAGAAACAAAATGTGATTGTGAGAACCAGATCTTGGTAAAATGTTGTTTGTAATAAGCTTGTGCAAAATGAAGGCTTTCAAACTAAGCTACTTATAAAGTGGAGGATGACCAAAGTTTACTGGAGTGTCAGTCATAACTAGTGGCAAAAACTCTTGTGGTGTAAAACCTTGAGCCATAATCCATTGCTTCTCAATAATATGAATCTCAAAATCCCCTGGCTTAATTCAAAGAATCTTTCCGAAAGATATGGGATTTAGATGGATGTCTTTCCAAAGAAAATTTGTTTTGATTCCATTATCGCATCGCTCCATGTTTGCATAAAAAATGCGCATAACATTAGGATAATAGCCCTTAACTTGGTAGGTGATAAATTTATCCCATCCAGTGTTCTTGAAAAGTTCCAAGATTTCAGGAAAATCAGAATTGAAGAATGTTACGTCGAGTACCTTACCTAATATCGATTCAGCTGAAGCAATTTGATTTCGGTAAAGGTGCCTGGCGTGTGGAGTGACCAACCATTTCTCCACCTCATCATTATTTATTCTTATGGAAGAGGAAGATCCTTTAACACCAACGGATTTTGATCTAGGCATGTTTGGATGAAGAAGAAAATCAAAGAAACTCTAAGTTAAGCGCGGTGTTTGTGTGGAGGAAGGATTTGATACTAGGTTGCAAGATGCTTTAAGCAAGATTTGTGTATGGAAAGTGATGGAGACGAAGGGTTTCAGAGAGAAAAAATGAATGGTCAAGCACCTGGTGGGTTTTAAAATGACTTAAAATAGGGTTTTAAACCCTACCCGCCACGAGGCAGTCGCTTGCTTCAATGTGGCAGGCGCCTGTCTTTGTGGAATTTTGAAAGACAGTAGCCAGGCAGTCGCCTGGTACCCTGGTGGCAGTCGCCTTCCAACCAGAACAATTTCTAGATTACTTCACGACTGTGAAGCATGCCCAATTCTCTTCTTATAAATATGAATCTTCTTTCGACAAAGGTTTTGTAAAAATATCTGCTAATTGATCATGTGTATTTACAAATTCTAGTACTATATCTTCATTTTGTACATAATCTCTCAAGAAATGATGTCTTATATCGATGTGTTTTGTTCTTGAGTGAGATACTGAATTTTTTGAAATATTAATAGCACTTGTGTTATCACATTTGATAGGGATAGTTTGATATTGTATTTGAAAATCTTTTAACTGTTGTTTCATACATAATGTTTGAGCACAACAACTTCCTGCAGCAATGTATTCTGCTTCTACTGTGGATAATGCTACAGAATTTTGTTTTTTTGAAGACCATGAAACTAGAGAATGTTCTAGAAAATGACACGTTCCACTTGTGGCTTTTCTATCTATTTTACATCCAGCAAAGTCTGCGTCTGAATAACTAATCATTTCAAATCCAGATTCCTTTGGATACCATAAACCTAATTCAAGTGTACCTAGGAGATACCTAAGAATTCTTTTGACTGCTACTTGATGTGATTCCTTTGGGGCTAACTGAAATCTTGCACACATACATACACTAAACATAATATTTGGCCTACTTGCTGTTAAATAGAGTAGGCTTCCTATCATTCCTCGATAATGCTTAGTATCAACTTGTTTCCTTTTTTCATCTTTGTCAAGACTAGTTGAAGTACTCATAGGAGTTCCTATGGGTTTACTTTCTTCCATATCAAACTTTTTTAACATGTCTTTAATGTATTTAGTTTGATTTATAAAAATTCCATTTTTTTCTTGTTTGATTTGTAATCCAAGAAAGTAATTGAATTCTCCCATCATACTCATCTCAAACTCTTTTTGCATACATGTAGCAAATTCTTTACATAGATCTTTATTTGTAGCTCCAAATATAATATCATCCACATATATTTGAACTAATAAAAAATCTTTGTTTTTAGTTTTAATGAATAAGGTATTATCAACTTTTCCTCTTGTAAATTCATTTTTAAGTAAGAATTTACTTAATCTCTCATACCAAGCTCTTGGAGCTTGTTTCAAACCATAAAGAGTTTTTTTCAATTTGAATACATGGTTTGGATTTTTAGAATTTTCAAACCCTGGAGGTTGTTTGACATATACTTCTTCATTTATATATCCATTCAAAAATGCACTCTTCATATCCATTTGATATTACTTAAAATCCTTATGGGCTGCATAGGCTAAAAGCATCCTAATGGCTTCCATCCTTGCCATAGGTGCAAAAGTTTCATCATAATCAATTCCTTCTTCTTGATTATATCCTTGTGCCACTAACCTAACTTTATTTCTCATAACAACTCCATTTTCATCCTTCTTATTTCTAAACACCCATTTAGTTCCTATAATTGATTTATCTTTGGGTTTTGGTATTAGTTCTCATACTTGACTTCTTTCGAATTGATTTAATTCCTCTTGCATAGCTATAATCCAAGAGTCATCATTTAAGGCATCTTCAATATTTTTTGGTTCATGTTGGGATAAGAAAGCATAATGATTGCAAATATTTTTTAGTGAGGCTCTAGTAGTTATTCCTTTTGATGTTTCACCAAGAATTTGTTCTTTTGGGTGATTTTTGTCATATTTCCACTCTTTAGGAAGTTTTAGTTTCTATAAAAGGTTTTCATTTAATGCATCATTATTCTTTTCTTCTTTTATTTCAAGAACGTCTTCTGTTTGTGAAGTGACTTCCTTTTCATCATTCATATCTTTAATGTTATAATGATTTGATTCATCAAAAGTTATATGAATTGATTCAATAATTGTAGAAGTTCTTTTATTGTAAATCCTATAATCTTTACTATTTGTAGAATAACCTAAGAAAATACCTTCATCTGACTTTGCATCAAATTTTCCTAGGTCATCTTTAGTATTTAATATAAAACATTTGCAACCGAATGCATGAAAGTAGGATATATTTGGTTTTCTATCTTTCCAAAGTACATATGGTGTTTTATCTATTTTTTATCTTATTGATACCCTATTTACAATATAACATGTTGTATTTACAGCTTCTGCCCAAAAAATATTTAGGTAAACTATTTTCATTGAGTATTGTTCTTGCCATTTCTTGCAAAGTCCTATTTTTCCTTTCAACAACTCCATTTTGCTGTGGAGTTCTAGGTGCTGAAAAATTGTGAGTTGTTCCATGTTCATTACAAAATTTATCAACTTCCTTATTTTTAAACTCTCTTCCTTGGTCACTTCTAAAGCTTGTTACATTATAACCTTTCTTATTTTGTAGTTTCTTGCATAAGGTTTTTAATTGATTGCAAGCTTCATCTTTGTTTGCTAAAAATATTACCCAAGTAAATCTTGAAAAATCATCTACTATTACAAAAGTATATTGTTTTCCACCTAAGCTTAAGGTTCTAGTTAAACCAAATAAGTCTAAGTGTAGGAGTTCTAGGGGTCTTTTGGTGGATATGAATTTTTTTCTTTTTAAAACTTGTTTTTACTTGTTTTCCCTTTTGACAAGCATCACATTTCTTGTCTTTTACATACTTAATATTTGGTAATCCTTTTACAAGATTTTTCTTAGATAATTTAGATAGTAGGTCCATGCTAGCATGTCCTAATTTCCTATGCCATAACCAACTTGCTTCATTCATGGCTGTTAAACAAGTTATGTTTTGATTTGTTATTTTCTCAAGATTTATACAATAAACATTATTTATTCTATGAGCCATAAACAAGGTTTCTTTATTTTTAGGATTCTAGATGACACATTTTTCTTTCATGAACATTACTTTGAACCCTTTATCACTTAATTGATTGATACTTAAAAGATTATGCTTTAGTCATTCTACTAATAGCACATTATCTATAGTGAGTGAAGGTTCTTTACCAATTTTACCTATACCGACAATTTTACCTTTGCCATTGTCGCCGAAGGTGACGTATTTCCCATATTTTTGTTTTAAGGTAGTGAACTTGTTCTTGTCACCGGTCATATGTCTTGAGGATCCGCTATCCAAGTACCATTTTTCCGTTGTTGTTGTTGTCCTAAGCCAAACCTATAATGAGGGACACTATGTGTTAGTTTTTGGAACCCAAATTCTTTTGACTTTCATTGTTTTACTGTTAGTTCCACTATTTGTTTTCCATTCTCCTTTGACTTTAACATATTTTTCCTTTAATGGACAATTAAACATTATATGAACTCTAGTCTTGCACATATAGCAAGTGTTGTGTTCATGTTTGTTATTTGATGAAGTGCTAGCATAAAACCTAGCTTCCTTATTAAAGTATCCCATGTATAGCTTTTTATTCTTTTTATTTTTTTTACCATTGTAGTCTATTCCTTCTTTGTTTCCATGAAGCCTTTGCTGTCCAATCATCTCTTCAAAGTTCTCTTTACTTTTAGTAAAGTTATAAATAATCTTTTCCTTATCCTTAACTATCTTTTTGAGTTCATTTATTTCTAAATCTTTCTTAGTCAAATCATCTATATGAGTTTTATCTAATTCTTGTTTTATTTCTTCTTCCAGCTACTTAATATAAGTATTTCTTTCTTCTTCAATAACTTTGAATGATTCTAGTTGCTTTACTAGTTCTTGATTCTGATCTTTCAAAGTTATATTTCTTTAAGACACTTTTATAAATCTTTTATGTAGTGAAAATAATTCAGTTTGTAATTCCTTGTAAGAAGGCAAACTGTCACATGACTCATCACAAGACACATTTTGAGATTTTGTTGAAGAGTAATAAAAATTTACCTCTTCATCATTTGTCATGAAGCATATATTTGCCATCTCTTGTTCACTTGATTCAGTTTCAGTTTCGCTGGAGCTTGAATCGTCCCAAGTAGCTTTCATTGCTTCCTTCTTTTTCTTCTTGTCCTTCTTGAACAATGGACACTCCGGTTTAATAAGTCCTGGCTTTTTGCAGTAATAACAAATTGGTAATTCATTCTTACCTTTATTTTCTTTCCTACTTGTATCTCCTTTTTCAGTTTTCTTTTTGTAGAATTTTCTAGGAAACCTTATATTTCTTCTATAGAATTTTCCTAGTCTCTTAGTAATGAATGCTAATTCATCTTGATCTAGGTCACTTGTTTCGCTTTCTTCTTCACTAGAGCCATGGCTAGATGCCTTTAAAGCTATGGATTTTTTATGCTTGGTTCAGGGTTTCTTTCTTTCAGTGTCATTTCATATGTAAGAAGTGAACCTATAAGTTCATCCAAAGACGTAGTCTTAAGGTTTCTACCTTCCGTGATAGCTATGACCTTTGGTTCCCGAATAGAGGGTAGACCTCTTAGAATTTCTAATCATTTAATATGTATAATAGGTTTTTCCTAAGGCACTTTAAAAGAGTTTAGTATGTGGGTGGTAAAAATCTGGTGTACATGCTTTGATATTGTTCTTCAATAATTCAGTCGATTGAATTTTGGCTTCGATTCACTTGTTGGCAATATCTATCTATTGTCTCTAACATCGAACAGAGTTCCTTCCCATTAAGTTTACTTCTAACTTTCCCAAATTTCTTAAATGTTGTAAGCCCTGACTCGATTAAGAACAGTCATTGAATCTAATGCACAATTATAACTGCGCCTGGTATAGAACCATCATTTATCTAAAACATTCTTTATAGTCTAAGTCTTGTCATGTCTCTTTTCTTTTGGAATGTGTTCCATCAAATAACTTAGTGGGGCAAAGATTCGCCA
>NC_080428.1:29002751-29087879 GCF_029873635.1 Malania oleifera | reverse complement strand
TTTTTGCGTAATAAACAAATTGGTAATTCTTCTGTAACTTTTATTTTCTTTCCTACTGTATCCTCCTTTTTCAGTTGTTCCTGGTTTTGTAAGAATTTCTATGTTAAACCGGGGGTTATAGTTTCTTCTCTAGAATTATTTCGCGTATTTCTCTTGGGTATGAATCTAATTCATCTTGATCTATGTCACGTAGGGTTGTTCGCTTGTCTCTTCCTCACTGAGCCATGGGATAGATGCCTTAAAGTCTATGGATTTTTATGCTTGGGTCGGGTTCTTTTCTTTCAGTGTGTCATTTCAATGTGGTCAGAAAGAACCATAAGTTCAGGCCAAAAGACGTAAGTCTTAAGGTTTGCTAGACCTTCCGTGATAGCTATGACCTTTGGGTTCCCGAAGAAGAGGTAGAACCTCTTAATTTCCTACTCATTTCAAATGCATATGTAGTAATGAAGGGGGGTTTATGTCCAATGCAACTTACGAATTTATTATTGGGTAAAGTCTGGATGTAGCATCTTGAGTATGGTGATTTCTTCTAGTTTCTTCTTTTCTTCTTCAAAATTCATTTTGAAGGCTTCGTATTCACTTGTTAGCATATCTATCCTATTGTCTCTAACATCGACAGTTCCTTCATAAGTTACTTCTAACTTATCCCAAATTTCCTTAACTGTTTTGCAAGCCATGACTCGATTAAACTCATTGGCATCTAATGCACAATATAACGCATTTATAGCACTTGCATTTATCTAAAACATTTTATAGTCTAAGTCTGTCATGTCTTTCTTTTCTTTTGGAATGTGTTTTCCATCAACTAACTTAGTGGGCATAAGATTTCCATCCATAACAACTTCCCAAGCTTCCAATCCAAGTGTTGGATATATATTTCCATTCTCTTTTTCCAAAAAGTGTAATTGTGTCCACAAAAGATTGGTGGACGGGTTGAGGATTGTCCTTCACCAAAGGGTGCTACTCCAATGTTTGCCATTAGATCTTTTTATAGTTTCTTGTTAGGAATTTCTATAACTATGCTCTGATACCAATTGAAATGAGGAATAGCTTCCCAAGAGGGGGGGGGGGGTGAATTGGATTCTTTTTAAATTTTAATTATTTTTAAGCTATTGATTTTAATTACCCAGAAAACAAGATATATAAACGATAACTACACTTAAAAATATTGAAATTTAAATTCACAAGTCAATTAATAAAATCAACGTAATTTAATCACTCAACCAAAAATATTAGAGCTTTAGTTGATTTTTCTGTAAACTCTTAGTATGCACTTTACTTGATCAAGATTTCCGCAAATTAACCAATGTACTCCCTTTTTGGGTTTCCGAAAATGATTAATCAAAATGTACTTTCTAAATATCAAGTACCTTTGTTTCTTTCTCACTTGAGAATCTACAACCTACACATTTAAATCATACCACAATAGCAAGTAAATAATATAAAGTAAAGCAGAGAGAAAGACATAAGATTTTTACGAGGTTCGGCTTCAACACAGCTTATGTCCTCACCTTTGGCAAAACACCAAAGGATTCCACTATATCAGTTCCGTTACCTGGTGGAACAATACCAATTTACAACCACTCTTTCTGTCAAGCTAGAGCTTGCCTCTCCAAACAATAACCCCTTGTTTGGTCCAACGATTCAACAACTCTGAATCGTTTAAGAATGATGATAAAGAAATTTGTGTACAAAAGAGAACTCTCACAATAGAGTAGATTAGTACAATGATCAGCTCACTTATACTCCAAAATAATTCAAATATAGAAATTTGAAGTTCAACGCTTAGTATGAATTATCAAATGATTTTTCAAAGAAAATGAAAGATTCTGATTTTTTAAAACTTTGCTTCAAAAATATAAATCAAAATCAGATCAGAAAGTTTAAGCACAAGAAAATTTTAGATCCTTTGAGAAATTTGAATATTTGAAAACCACTTGATCTAAAAACCTTTGAAAAGTAGCTTGATCTAAAAACCGTGAAGGTTGCTTGATCTTAAACTTTGAAGATTGCTGGAGCTGAAACTTTGAAAATTTCTGGATCTGAAACTTTTGAAGATTTTTGGATCTGAAACTTTTGAGAATTGCTTAATTTCAAAAACTTTTCAATATTGCCTCTATGATCATTTTTTTAAACCTTTGAACCTTTTGACTATCTATAGATGTTTTTAGACCATCCATTACTCCCAAAGATTCCTAAAATTCATTTCCAAATATTTTGAAATAAATATGTTTAAAAACATGGTTTAAAAAATCATCCCTTCTTAAGCCCTTTTTATTTATTAAAAAAAAACTTTTTAGAGTATATATGTTTAAAAAAATGGTTTAAAAAATCTTCCCTTCTTAAGCCCTTTTTATTTATTAAAAAAAAATACTTTTTATAGTATATATGTTAAAAAAAATATTTTTTGATTTTCTATGAGCTTCAAACCACTTTATATTTGAGTTTAACCTTTGAAGTACTTACATTAAGAACATCCTAAAATCTAATTCTTTAATCTTCAATCTTGTTCTTCCATCATCTTTGTTGTTTCAATCTTTTATTTGAGCTTTTCACCAGTATAATTTTATTCCTCATGCTCTTTGTAATCCATAAGCTTTTCTTTGTGTTCTTCAAGGATTATTTGTAATCCATAAACTATACTTGTGTTCTTCAAGAATTCTTTGTAATCCATGGGCTTCTTTATGCACTTGGGCGTTGTCACTTTCCTGAAAAAATTTTACTTGAAACATATTAAACATATCATTTGATTTGTTATCATCAAAATAAGAATTGTAAGCCTTAATAGGTCAACACATAATAAATTACAACCCAGAATGAAGAACTAATCAAATGAATAGAAAATACAACACATAGATCTTCATTCTTCGGCATGAACACCGCACGCCATCATGATACGTCTTTTAGTTCTAAAGCGCACACAAAGTGATTCTGCATGCAATTCTCAGTACAACCATTAGTGCCAAGAGTATTTGTCATAATAAAAATTAGGTGTGACCTATAAAGTCAACACTTAATACTGGCAATCCTCTGTGATGTACCTATACAAAGTTGCTATAGAAGTGCTTGTCAATTTCAACCGCGTGTCCCAAGTAATGGACCATCTCGTTTAAGACAACAAGAGTGCATTTAATTTCAGAAACTATTCCAATTGCTTGTGAACTCCTAAATTCAAAATAAAATCAATAAGAAAAAGGAAGAACAAGTTTATAGTTGTTAAGCTTGACATGAGCATGTAATGGAACTTCACTGAATGAATTCTATGAAAAATGAGATTTCCAGAAAATGGGTCCATTTTCTCATGCGGTGCATTTCAACGATTTCATTCTACTTACTCATTAGTGGAACTCCTTCTAAAAGATTCTATCCCCACAAAGGTCTCAGGCAGGAATATCCTCCATCCATGTGATCTTTGTGCTTTCCATGGAAGCTTTCTCAAGCATCTAAAGAAGGAAGACACATTGAAAGACTTAATGGGGCAATAAAAGTAAAACAAAAAGTTGCTTCAAATTACCTGTATTGGTAAGCGAATCCATTGACAAAACTGTTAGAGATTTTTGGTGGGGAAGGAACAGCTTTAGAAATCCTTAGCCTCATTTAAACTCGGGAGAACATCTGTAGTCCTATGCAATCAGGGGCCCTTGGTTTCAGGAGATTTGAGACTTTCAACCAAGAACTTCTCTGCAAACAAGAATGGAGACTCATTACTAGACCCTCCTATCTTTCGTCCTGCCTTTGTAAATCAACCCATTTTTCCTTCTTCCTCCTAGTCTGGAGTACTGCTTGTTCCAAGGCCTCCTAGGAAGCGAGAAGCCCCCTCCATCAGAAGTCTCTTAAACCCTTCACTGATCGAAGCCCTCTTATTTAGGATATAAAATGCATCCATTTTATTGATCCGACCCATTAGTCAAATAAATCTTTATTTTTACTAATTAAATTATAATTTAGGCATTGACATTCTTTTTAAAGCCTACAGACCCCAATGCCACGCATACAAAATAAATTCTCTCACTACCTCAGCAAAATCGTCTACTTCTCCTAAATCCAGCACCTCTTGTGCCAAGAATAAATAGATGAGATCTTGAAAATTTTCCTTCAGCTCCCATCCCACACCCAGACCAAGTAATTGGGACACTAGGGAAAAGATGGAGCCACCTAAAAAAAAAAATCTTCCTTTTAAGTTTATTCTTTGCAATAATCATCATCAATATAGGAGTGAACAAGTCTAAAATCCATTGGGAAACTTACGTTGAGTTTGAGAGCATGAATTTCAAGCCTTGGATTTAAATTTGTAGACAAAACTCAATATAGTTGTATGCTGCATTTTGTCCAAATCCATATGAATTGGAGACTTGAAATCCAAACTTCCAAACAGACAATTAAATTCTTACAAAGAATCAGTTGCTTTTTTGGGATGGATATAGAGTCAACTGTTTTCAAAATGCAAAAAGTGGAAAGTGGAAACCATATCTGCCCACTTTGAACTAAATCCATGCCAAAACAGAACTTCCTCGGGTGCCTTCAAATATTTGCTATCACGGCATGGACCATTTGGAAATCACAAATTCTTGTTGTTTTCATTGATGGAATATGGGAAATGGAATATACACAATATTATTAATGAGTTTTACCACTCATTTCATCTTTTTTCCCAAACCACAAATCCAGAAGGGTCCTTTCCCACAAGAACTGTCCAACTCATCCTTTTCTCATCAAGAAGTCTAGCCAGATTCTTTCCAACTCAATTTGGTGTATTGCAACATTTGAATGAACATGGGTTTCGAGAGTTGGCCTTATATAGCTAGGAGTGCAGGGGGAGATTGCATTAGTATTTCAGGAAAATATGGCACAACCAGCACTTCTCACCAAAAGCAGAAGCACGAACAAACAGAGAAGGATGCTTAGTGCCAATTCAATTTTGGGAAAAAAATTATTTTTCAATTCTAGAGCTTTGGGATGGACATCAGTCACAATTATTAATGATGATGGAAATTTTTCACAACCTAGTCAGAGGGAAGAGCTTTGACTCATCTTTTCTAATTAAGGACATCCTTAGCCAGAAGCATTCTTTTTCCTCATGTTCCCTTTAGTTCATGTCAAGAGATTTTAATGGCTTGCTATTATGTTGCTTCAGCTGCTAAACATCCTCCTTTTCAAGCTTCTACTTAGTAAGTATAATCATCAACAAAGCTTTTGGGCTTCGCCTAATCCATTGCTTTAAAAAGCAAAGTTGTTTAAGACTTAGGAGGTGAGGCATATAAGCCTGAATTTATTTTATGGCTAAAATGTGAAAATAAATTGCATATATTATTAAAATAAAAATTAAGAAAATTAATTAAAAAATAAAACATAATTTGTAAACTATTTGTTGGTCACTTCAAAAAAAAAAAAGACGAACTTGAATTCAATCCAACCAAGAGACAGGTATTAACATTAGCTCATGATCTAAGATGCAACTGTCAAGTATTTTGAAAATATTGAGATTCAAAATTTCTAAACATTAACTCACATTAGAGCATTCCTTTCATATACATGTAGTTAAAATTTTCTAATCATATTGAACTAGAGACTAACACAACCAAAATGCACAAGCCTTACTTACAAATGTGTAAGCCTCAATGTTTAATGCATTGGAATTTGAAATCTTAGAGTAAGCCTCGAGGCATTTCGGACGTGCCTCATCATGAGGCTATCACTAGTTGATACTTTTAAAACATGCAGCCTTAATTTAATGAATTATCTAATTCTCAAAAACTACAAGGCCCCTACTGTGTTGGTGGGCCTAAATTTGTGGTCTAGTCCAAGGTCAAGATCCTTGGAACATCCTGTAATTGATTCTGTGCAGTCCCGTGGCCCTAATGTTGGTCACTAGGCCTATACATTAGGTCAAGCTCAGGCAAACAACACTCTTCCCCCAAGGGAGTTTGCCCCAAAAATCCTGGTCTAATACACTCTAAAACTTATGTCTACAGCTTGAACTAAGTATTAATTAACAAGCAACACGTTACAAAATGCCCCTTTCTATATAGTGTCCACAATATCATATACAAAATGACATCAAAGTCATAATTTTATGTTTCATTTCAAATTTAAAGCACCCAGATGCCCCCACAAATTACAAATATAAACAAAATGATAAGAAGAACAATAGCATTAAGCTATAGGTTCAAAATTACGAAGAATTGAAAGTTAAGTCACCTGTGCAAGAATTGGAAGTCAACTTCCCAATTCTTTGTTTTTAATACAATCCAATGTATAAATAACAACCTAGTGAATCTAAGTCGCAAAACTTAAACTTGTGTCATAGAAATTTGTAAATTATTGATAAGAAAACATAAAATAAAAGGTGGATTCATAAAATATTTGAATTCGGCAATCAGAACTGAAAAAAAAAAAAATGAAATTAAACCCAATTTATATACATTGTAATATCAGAAAAATCAAATTAGAAACTAGTCCATTTGGGGAGGAGGGGGGGGGGGAAACAGGAAGAAATAATGTTTTAAATGGAATTACCATTATCTGCATCATTATTAGAAGATATAATGGATTCAGAAGCATCAAGCATCTTTGCTTCGGAAGAATCGAAGCACGTGGAAATGGTAGCTGCTCCGATGGCATTTTTTTTGCCGGCCGGGAACAGACGTTGGGCAGGGTTTTCGGCGAAAATAGGCCTGGGGAGTTTTGGAGCTGCTGAGGCGAATCGGATCCAAATACGGATCAGGGACCAGGGTTCCGTTTATGGTACCCAACTTAGTTGCGCGTTTCATGGTTCTCTTGTTTTTAAAAAAAAAAAATAGAAAAAAAAAAAAACTACTAAAAAACCATCAAGGGTTGAAGAATATTTTAATGTTCAAAAAAATCAAACCAAGAATTAAAAAAAAAAAAAAAAAAGGAAAAGGAGAGCAGTTATAGTAAAATTGTAAGTGTTTGCGCATTCAAAAATTTTAAATAAAATTTAATAAATTCCCTTTTTATTACTAGACATTAAGCATCAATAAATCAAATAATATTCTAAAATTTTAACTATTTATTCTTTGCCTGTAACATAAAATGACGATTATAATGACTAAAAGTTCTTTCCTAATGCACATTGATGTGAATTCCCACCAAAATAACGAGATCCGACAACCAAAAAAGGAACCCAAGATCGTTCTATGTTCAAAATTGAATGATAGACCTCGACTTGTTGTTTATGACAAACAAGAACCTTGGTATATACAACCTCAACCCGTTGTTTAGTGCGAAACACGAACCTCGGTATAAGGAAGACGCCACAAACGGTGGTGAAAAAATAACCGTTTGATAAGTCGCCGGTGAACGCCACAGGAAATCTCGATAAGTTCGAATAGTTCTTCAAAGAACCGCAGAGAAAAATACTCTTACAATTTTTTACTAAATAATATCCTTTGTTCTTACAATAAGAATGCTTTTATAGGCGTAGTCTGGGAAACAAAACATTAAACACTTCAAACCACTCTCAACAACTTTCAACAACTTACTGAGACTTTTTGTAAGATTACAAATTAAGCTCAACAATTCTCAACAACTTATTAAGACTTCTTATAAGATTACAAATTAAATATAACACAAAATTCAAAGGTAAACTCAACAACTCAACAACTTATTAAGACCATGCAAGCAAACAAGTTGTCTTGCATGATTACAAATATATAACACAAAAGTTAAAGAGTCAAATCTCATATTTGAATAGAACACCATTATTACAGCATTTAAACATGCCAATTTAAGCTTGGCCTAGGCCAGATTCTTCTAGAACTTCAATCATGTTGATGAATCTTTGTTGCTCATGTGGGTCATGCTCAATGGGCCTCCACGAATTTGCTTGAGTCCATGCCTCTTGAATCAGTCTGTCGAGTGCAGCTTTAAATTTCCTTACTCGTGCTCTCGTAACCAGCCCAATTGGTACTTGGACAAGTTCCTTTGAATTTGTGCTATGATTTGCATCGTTCCCTCCTCTTGAAAAGGATTTGTCCTCAAATCATCACCTATATCAAAATGACTCAAATCAGTAACATTAAAAGTGGCACTTACATTGTACTCACCAGGTAAATCTAGCTTGTAAGCGTTGTTATTGATGCGCTCTAAGACTTGGAAAGGTCCATCTCCTCTTGGAAGCAATTTGGAATGTTTTTGCACAGAAACTATCTCTTTTCTCATATGCAACAAAACCTAATCTCCGGGTTCAAAAAGTAGCTTGTGACAGCCCTTGTTGACTTGTTTTGCATACTGCTATATTCTTCGCTCAATGTTGAGTCGTGCTTTCTCATGAATATGCTTGACAAAGTCAGCTTTCTTTTTTCCATCTAAATTAACATGCTCAGTCAAAGGTATATGAGATAAATCCAATAGAATTAAAGGATTAAATCCATACACAATTTCAAATACTAAAAATTTAGTAGCGGAAAGAACAGATCTATTATAAGCAAACTCAACATGTGGCAAACTTTCCCCTGTTTTGGTGTTCTTTTTAATGATTGCCCTCAATAAAGTAGACAAAGTCCTATTTATTGCCTCGGTTTGACCATCAGTTTGTCGATGACAAGCAGTAGAAGGCAATAGCTTAGTACCTAGCTTACACCACAAAATCTTCCAAAAATAGCTCAAGAACTTAGCATCTCTATCCGAAACAATTGTTCTAGGCATGCCATGTAATCTCACAATCTCTCTAAATAACAAATCAGAAACATGTGAGGCATCATCCATTTTGTGACATGGAATAAAATCAATTTGGTGTTCAATCCCTTGGATTGGAGGTAACCCATGAGGTGTTTCCTCGAGAAAGACATCCTCATACTCCTGCAAAAGAGAAACAACAGAACTAGGAAAAGCAAGGTCAAGTTCGTTAGTATTTGGACACACCTTTTTGTAGAAAAGTACAATCATCGGCTTCTTTGAAAACATTGCTCGCTTAATTTTACTCACTTTTGCATAGAAATTCTTCTGTTTTCTCTCAATGGCCGAATTTTGATTTTCTTTTTCTCTCTCATTTTTCTCAGCCTCTCTATGATTTTCACTCATTTTCTTTTGTTCGCTCTCTTTCACAATCTCACTTGTTCCTCATATACTTGCTACGGACTCAATGGTACAAGAGTGATTAATCGTTGATTAAGTACAAAGGAGTATTTTTTCGTAAAGCCATCATGCTTCACACGCCTATCAAACTGCCATGGACGCCCTAGCAATAAGTGTCCAACTTGCATCGGTACTACATCACGCAACACTTCATCTTCATATTTACCTATTCGAAATGCGACTAACACCTGCTTGTTCACCCTTATCTCACCACTATCATTTAACCATTGCAACTTGTACGGTCTAGGGTGCTTCAACATGGGTAGTCCCAATTTTTCCACCATAATTGTGCTTGCAACATTAGCACAACTACCACCATCAATAATCACACTACATACGTTGTCTTTGACATACCACCTAGTGTGAAAGAAGTTCTCTCGCTACACTTCATCAACTCCTTTTGCTTGCAAGCTCAATGCTCTCCTTGCCACTAATGTCAATGCATCAGGGGCTAAACATTCCTCCTCAGTAACGTCCTCCAATGGTGGTATGTCGTCATATTCAGAATCTTCATTGTCGGTCACAATTTCACCATTGTCTTGCAACAACATGACCTGTTTGTTTGGACATTGACTTGCTATATGTCCCCTACCTTGACATTTAAACATTTAATATCACGATTCCTAGAGGTAGAAGTGTCAGTTTTACCTTGAGGAATGTAGCTAGTGTTCATGAACTTGGGCTAGGCTTTAGACGTTTGTGACTTGTCCATCTGCTTGGTATAACTCGATTTCTAAGAGGTATAACTAGAGTTATGGGCTGCACGAGACACACCCCCCTTCTTGAGTTGTTGCTCCACTTTGATGGCCATGTGCACCATATCTTCCAACTCCACATAATGTTGCATGTCTACCTTATCTTGGATTTCCCGATTTAATTCAAATAAAAACCTAGCCATTGTAGCTTCTTGGTCTTCCTCTACATTAGCTCAGCTCATAGCAATCTCCATCTCCTTGTAGTAATCCTCTACACTCCGGCTTCCCATCCTAAGACCTTGTAGCTTTTTGTACAACTCTCGATAGTAGTAACTTGGAACGAACTACTTTCTTATCACTGTTTTCATCTCCTCCTATATTTCTATTGGTCATTCTTTATTTCGCCTCCTGTTTATAACAAGTTGATCCCACCAAGTAATTGCATAGTCAAAAAATTCAATCACAGCTAATTTTACCTTTTTTGTTTCATAATAGTTGTGGCAGTCAAATACGAAATCCATCTTCTTCTCCCACTCAAGGTATGCTTTAGGGTCGGATCTACCTTGAAATGACAGAATCTTCATCTTAAGACTACCCAAGTTGTTATCTTCCCAGTTCCTAGCTTCTTTAAACTGCCCTTCATGTCTCCTATTACTATCAATAGAATCCCGATCATCTTCTTCATTAAAACCAACCCCGTAAGGCTCTTCATCTTCAACCCTCACTCCCCTCTGTTGAACTCTTTCCCTTCTACGCACATTAGGGGCATATTTTGGCTACTTCTCACGTGTATTCTCCATTTGATCCATCCGTTCGTGAACCTGCTCCAGTTCCAACCTTATCACATGCCTCATCTCACTCATCATGGCCTCCATAAACACTTTCGGATCATCCAGTTTCATAGCATCTTTGGCAACGCTCTTAGCACTATTGTGAGACATGATTGTTGTAGGGCAAAGTTAGAAAGAAAAAAAAAATACCTCACAATTCTCTCCCTTACGTGTTTACACTTAAGAAGGTGAATCACTCTACACTCGTGTTTCACTCAAAATATATGTGGCTTTTAACCCTCTAATGTTCTCACCACTCTTGCCATTTTCCACTCGATAATTCTCCTCCAGTTCTTTTGAAACTAAACAATACTTCAAAATTTCAAGTAATGATGTTGACTCTACGAGTCCAATCCTGTTTTGATAATGAAAAATCACTTGGTATTTGATCTGTGCATTAAGTTTGTGAATAGGACCTATATTAAGCATGCATGGAAAGATAACGAATCATGGAAGCCATAAAGTAATGCTAACATTTCTTGGCAAGATCCATGGAAATCAAAGAGTACAAGAACCAAGATGCAAGCAGAAAAGTTCAAGAACATCTTGGGAATGGGTATTTAGAACTTATGTATTTGCATTGTTGTATTATTTAATTTGAGGCTCAACATATACTTAGAATGACCTTAGGTTTCATGCATTTCATGTATATCATTTGGGGACTTTCATGGACTTAGAAATACTTTTAAAACCTTGGAAAATGTTTTTATAAAAGAGCCAAGAAAGAAAGTAAAAAAGATTTTTAAATTAAAAAAGGAAAAAATTAAGAAAAAGGGGACTTCGGTAGCCTGAACTCAACCTCAATTGCCTGAAGAATTTCTTTAGGAACTTGAAGATTAAGTTCAGTAGCCTGAAGAATTAATGAGAAAAACAAAATTTGGCTGAGGTACTTCGGTCGCCTGAACCACTTTGCAGTCGCCTGACCCTATATTCCAAGTTAATTTTTCAAAGGTTTAAGGAACTTCAGTCACTTGGGCTTCGACCTCAGTCACCTAAACTTGCGGGAAAACTTAAAAATTTAATTTTTATTAAAAGAACTCGCGAGCTATTTCTTTGATCCAACATTTGAGATCAATTCTAAGGGTAAGACACTATATATGCTGAATATCTAAACCTTAGAACAAGGCTAAGACACACAACAAGAGAAGAACATATCTTATTGCAAGAACATAGAGAAACTTGAGCCGATTGTTATACAATTGCCTGCACTTCATTTATTCATTCATCTTCTTTGGACAAATCTACTCCGAAAATCAAACGGCATTCAGTCAGTCAACTTTATTTCTTCTTGGTATTGAGGTTTGGTGATTCAAGTTTTTTTTTTCTTAAGAGTTTCTCATCTTATAACTAGTTATTGAATATCATTAAAGAAATTAATCTTGAATGTGCATATACATATAAATGTTTTTTAATAAGATCATTACTTGAGAAAGGTTTTAGTTATTGGTTGATTGGTTTTTGATTTAATAGTATATCTATTTTTCAAAGAACCTCTCATTCCAAATCTATTATTGAAATAAGCCGGGTGATTGATAGTGAGTATATTTTCACATAGATTATTTGGATAATCTCACTACTTGATTAAGGTTTTGTTATTGATTGAATAGTTTGATTCAAGTGTGTATTCAATTAAAGGATTCATATTTTAGATATATTAAAAACTTGAATATATATCCTTGGTATTCATAAATATTTATTTTATTGAGGGATATTTTGTTTGGAAAACCTTATACTTAGTATTTTGATCTTTGAATTACATATCGTATATATACTTGCATATTACAAAGATCAGATTGTGGTTAAATATTTGAAAGAAAGTTTTTTGATATAGATTAATAAAATATTCAAGATAAAGCTTTTAACAAGTTCACATTAGATATATTTGTGCATCTTTACAAAGTGAACTAGAACCCTAATATACTCCAAAGTGTTTCAAATATTTCTTTACTTGAGAGTTTTTGATAAAAAGGGATTTATATGTTGAAGCATAATCATTCATAAAATGACTGTATCATTTTCATACATTATGCGTTTCAAGTTATATCATATGTTAATGTGTTAGGAATTTGGATTGTACTCACCAGCTTTTGTTTGGAAGCATTTTTGAGTGTTTTTACAGATTCTATTGTATACAAGGTTTGGTGTGTGAACCAGTGTTTGAAGAGAGAGCTATATCTCTTATAAGTAGCTGGTGAGGAGGAAGTTGTACCTTTTGTAAGCAGCGGATCGTAAGGGAAGTTCCATCCCAATTTAAGGAGTAGGGATTTAGTGAAATCTTTGAGTGGTTGCTCAAGGCGAAGACGTAGGCCAAGTCGGCTAAACCTCGTAAAAACCGTGATTGTCTTCTCTCTTCCCTTTACTCTTTACTTTCAGCACTACATTTAAATTGTTTATATTGCATGTTTAGGTTGGATAGCATTGCACATAATTAATTGAGTAATAAGAACTCATTGGTAAATATATAAATAGGGATTAAGTGGCAAATAAGTTTCAAAGAAATTTTTAAATACCCAATTGACCCCCCCTCTTGGGATTACACCTAATTCAACAAACGATTCACCAAGAACTCATCAAGGAATTTCAGTTAGCAGAAACACAAGGAACACAACTGATTAGATTTTTGAAGGCACAAAATACGTGGTTTTTTTTTTTTTATGATCCTTCTTCTTCTTCTTCTTTTTTATGATCAGCAACTGGCTTTTTACAATAAGAGAATAAGATTTCGAAATAAACTAGAATAAACAAAATACGAGCAGAATAGGGTAGAGGAAATTCGGCTAAACTAGGGTATGTGAACCAAATTTGGAAACTACAAGAACACAGAATAACCGTTATTTATGACAAACATGAACCTTGGTATATACGACCTCAACCCATTGTTTAGTGTGAAATAAGAACCTCGGTATAAGGAAGATGCCACAAACGGTGGTGGAAAAATAACCGTTTGATAAGTTGCTGGTGAAAGCCCCAAGAAATCCCAATAAGTTTGAATAGTTCTTCAAAGAACCATAGAGAGAATACTCTCACAATTTTTTACTGAATAATATCCTTTATTCTTACAATAAGAATGCTTTTATAGACATAGCCTGGGAGACAAAGCATTAAACGCTTCAAACCACTCTCAACAACTTACTAAGACTTCTTACAAGATTACAAATTAAATATAACACAAAAGTCAAAAGTAGGCTCAACAACTCAACAACTTACTAAGGCCATGCAAGCAATCAAGTTGTCTTGCATGATTACAAATATAACACAAAAGTTAAAGAGTCAAAAAACATGCCAATTTAAGCTTGGCCTTAGCCAGATTCTTCTAGAGCTTCAATCATGTTAATGAATCTTTGTTGTTTACGTGGGTCATGCTCAATGGGCCTCCACGAATTTTCTTGAGTTCATGGCTCTTGAATCAATCCGTTGAGTGCAACTTTAAATTTCCTGGCTCGTGCTCTTGTAACCGGCCCAATTGGTACTTGGACAAGTTCATTTGAAGTTGTGTTATGATTTGCATCACACATTTTCAAGGAAAATAATGCATAATTTTGGCTAGAAATGTGCAACATATAATTCTATTTTACTTTTAGATATTATTGTTTTGTTTTTTTTTCAGAATTATGGATAAATTTTATTCATTTTTATTTCGATCTTTGAAAAATATTCAAAATTATATGCATAAGAATTTTAAAAGTTTATAATATATCCGTATTTTTTGTTAAATTTAAAGGAACTAACTTTTCATATTATCTTGGGCAAATTACGCAAGTTTTTGAAATATAATTAAATTAAATAATCGTTTTAAGATTTTAATTAATCTTTATATTTTTTAATTTCAATTCTTTTTTAAAGATCCTATTGAAGTTAAAATTGAAGTTATTACGAATTTAAAAACTTGTGGGGCCGACTATATGAATTCTTTTTTGCCAATTTATGCATTCATGGACATTTCTTTTGATAAATTCGGGACTATTAAATCCTTACTCATTAACTCATTTCAAGTTATTTTAGGTCTACTTCTATCCCTTTTACTACCTCCTACATTAACTAACTAGTTCCTCGCTAGTGCACTATGTCGACTACGTTACAAGTGTCCAAACAAACTGAGTCATCCATCCCTTATTTTATCTTTTATAGGAGTTACATCTAACTTACCGCGAATATGTTCATTCCTCAATTTATCTTTCAATATTATATATACCACTCAATTCATATAATTGAACATTCTCATCTTGACAACTTTAGCTTTTTGGATATATATTTTTTTCGTCGTCCAACATTCTGATCCATATATCATTATTGGTCTTATAATCGTCCTATAAAACTTCAATTTTAATTGTAAAGTTATTTTATGATCATAAAATACACACTTAGTATTTCTCCATTTTATAAACTACTTTAACTATATGAATTACACCATTTTCTTCTTCAACTTGCATAATAGATTAAAGATATTGAAATCTACAAGTGCCATTTATTTCTTCATCATAAAGTTTAATTTTATCTCCAATATTCCTATTATTATTACTAAAATTACATACATTCAATTTTTAAAAAAAATTGCAATATAAGTTATCCTATTTTTATCCTTCTCTCCTAAGACAAAGTAGCTGGCAACACTTATAATATAACTTTCTTGTTTTCTATTTTTTTCTTACAGCAAAGTTACATATTTGAAATAATAAAAAAGGAGATAACTACTTAAAATTATAGAAAATAATCAACTTATAAATAATTAATTTAAAATTCAAATAACTTATTACGAATAAAAAATTATCATGCAACTAGGGACAGATCCACATTATTTTGAACACATGATGTTATAACTTTTAGTGATTTATAGAAAACCACTTATAATCTTTTATTAAAATTTCATAAAATATTTTAGAATATTAAGTTAATTATTTTAAGATGAACCTAATTTTTTTTTTTTCATATTAAATCTTCAATTGCTAGATATTATTTTGTAATTATTTAAATTCTTTAATTTAAGAAATGCACTTTTTACATCCATTTGATAGAATTTGAAGTTTTTGTGAGATGCGTAGGCTAGTAGCATATAAATTGATTCCATTCTAGTTACAGGAGCAAATGTTTCATCATAGTCAATACCTTCTTCTTGATTATAATCTTGTGCTACTATTCAAGCCTTGTTACAGACTACAATGTCGTTTTAATCCTTTTTATTCCTTTAGACCCACTTAGTGCCAATTATCGAATGATCAACGGGTCTAGGAATTAATTTCCAAACTTTATTCCTCTCAAACTAATTTAGTTCATCTTGCATGGTTACAACCCATGAATCATAGTTGATTGCTTCATTTATATTCTTAGGTTCCTCTTGAGATAGGAACACACAATGATTGCATAGGCTCCTTAATGACGATCTTGTGGACACCCCTCGTGATGGTTCACCAATAATTTGGTACTTTGGGTGATTCTTCATGAATTTCCATTCCTTAGTCAATTCAGGTTGTTCCAAAGAGTCATCACTAGATGGTACTTTAGTTTCATTGCTCTCATCTTTGATTTCATGAATTTCTAGATCTTCTAAACTTTTTCTTATGTCTAGATGATGACATCAGTGGATTTAGAAGAGAAAGGATTAGCTTCATCAAATGCTTTGTGTATGGATAGAAACAATATCCAAGTAAACCTAGAGTAGTCATCAACTATAACAAAGGCGTATTGCTTTCCTCTTAGGCTTTGTGTTTTAGTGGGGCCAAATAAATTTAAGTGAATTAGTTCCAATGGTCATCCAGTGGAGATTTGTTGCTTCTTCTTAAAGCTTGTCTTGGTTTGCTTCCCAAGTTGGCAAGCATCATAGACTGTGTATTTTGAGAACATTATGTTGGGTAAAACCTTAACAAAGTTTTTTCTATCTAATTTAGACAGCAGGTCCATGCTAGTGTGTCCTGGTCTCCTATGTTATAGCCAACTAGCTTCATTTAATACTTTGAAGCATTTAACATCTGGATATATATATGTTCTCAACCCAATTTGCAATAAACAATATTTAATGTTTTTTGGTATTCTCAACCATGCATTTTTCCTTTTTAAATGTTATATCAAAACCTTTATCACTTAGTTGACTAATGCTTAGTTGATTATACATTAACCCTTCAACCAACAATACATTTTCAATTATCAAGGATGGTTCCTTACCGACTTTGCTAGTGCCGATAATTCTACCTTTAGCATTGTCTCTAAACATTACATGCCCACTTTGCTTTAATGTCAACGATGTAAACTTGGCCTTATCTCCCATCATATGCCTTGAGCATCCACTATTCAAGTATCATGCCACTTGTCATTTGATGGGGTGGACCTAAAACATTCCTTCAAAAAGGATTTAAGATATTACTTTTGGTACCCAAACCTTCTTAGGTCCTTTTAGGTTTGTTTTAGAGGTATTAACTTTCCACACCTTTTTGATTTTAACATTTTTCCTTTTAAATGGACATTCAAATTTTATGTGTCCCTTCTTTTTATATAGTAAAAATGTGGTGTGTGCATATGCATTAGTAGAGGTGGTACTAGCATAGTTTTTAGAAACTTTTACAAAATACCCCATGTTGATGTTATTTTTCTTCTTATTTTCAATTTCATTAAATCCTATGCCTTCCTTGTCTAATGATATTTTTTGAGATTCAACCAGCTTATCAAAGTTTTATTTTCCTCTTGTAAAATTATAAATGATTTTAGATTGATCTTCTAATCTTCTTTCTAGACTAGTTGATGCGAACTTCAACCAACATGTGTTGAAACCCAACAACCAATATTGGAATACTTGCCCAAGAAAGTTAAAATTCAGATTTTTGATTGGAAACCTAGACCCAACGTTTATAAATGAAATGTGAACCGAAGGTTTATGTAACAAACCTTGACCCAATGATTATAATTGAATCACAAACCGAAGGTATAAAGTAGCAAATCTCAACCTAATGATTATAATTAAATCATGAATCGAAGGTATACAATTTGAACACCATAAGGAAGAATCCTTGATAAATTCACAAGTTCTCTAAAGAACCAAAAGAAGAAACAAAACCTCACATTTTTATTCAGTTTTTTTTTTAGCTCTTACAATGGTGAGATATAGCTAGCATGGGGGACAAGGACATTAAACACTTAGTAATTCCCACACAAGCATGGGAGACAAGGACATTAAACACTTAGCCATCCCACACAAGAATGGGAGACACCATTAATGACTCTCACAACTTACTAAAAGCTCATGCAAGCTAAGTTGTCTTGCAAAATTACAAATTAAACGTAAAGACATAATCCAAAAATTCAAATCTCATATTTGAATAGCATGCCATTATTAAGGAGATTACAGTCATTAAATAGGATCAACTCCATCAAAAACTTGGATTAAGATTATTATGCCTTCTTCTTTCTTTGGGCCAGACTTGGAGTGCCCCGTTGTTGAATAAGCCCAAATATCTTGAATCAGTCCATGAAATGCTTTTTTGATCTTCTCAGATCTTGATCTAGTGATAGGCCTAATTGGAACATGCAATGGATCCTTTGATAGTGCTTGTTGATTTTCATCACAACTGGAACATGTAATGGATCCTTTAATGGTGCTTATTGATTCTCACCATTCCCCCTCCCTTCAAAAGGATTCATCCTCGAATAAGTGTAGTATTTTAAACCAATATCGATGGCAAGTCAATATTATAGAAACATCGAAGGAAGATGACAAAAAAAAAAAAAAAACTTGGATAAATACCAAATGATAGTATCTATTGCTTCAATATCACTTTTTTTTTTTCTTTTTAACGTTTCCTTTTTTTTTTTTCCTTTCTTTTCTGACGTCTCTTTATTTTTTTTTTCTTTATTAATTTTCAACTTGGTACACATCAAAAAACAAAAACAAAGAATAATGAACACAAATGGAACAAGATAGGATGATAACAAAAAATAAAAGATAAAAGGATAGTAAACCTTATTTTAAAACCCAAGCTTTGATACCAAATGATGCAAACCTCAATCGACATGCGTTGAGACCCAACAACCAATACTGGAATACTTACCAAATGATGCAAACCTCAACCGGCACGCGTTGAAACCCAACAACCAATATTGCAATACTTGGTAGACGTCCCAAAACAAGAACAATGAATAATGAACACAAACGAAACAAGATAGGATGATAACAAGAAACATAAGATAAAAGGATACACCTAATTTTAAAGCCTAAACTTTGATACTAAATGATGCGAACCTCAAGCGGCACACGTTGAAACCCAACAACCAATATTGGAATACTTGGTGCGTGTCATAAAACAAGAACAATGAATAATGAACACAAACGAAACAAGATAGGATGATAACAAGAAACAAGTAAACCTAATTTTAGAGCCTAAGCTCTGATACCAAATGATTCGAACTCCAATTGACACGTATTGAAACCCAACAATCAATATTGGAATGCTTGCCCAAGAAAGCTAAATCATGAACCGAAGGTATAAAGTAAGAAACCTCGACCCAATGATTATAATTAAATCACGAACCAAATGCATAAAATTTGAATGTCATAAGGAAGAATCCTTGATAAGTGTACAAGTTCTCTAAAGAACCAAAAGAATGAACAAAACCTCACATTTTTATTCAATCTTCAAACTTAGCTCTTAGAATGGTGATATATATATATAGCTAGCATGGAGGACAAGGACATTAATCACTTTGCAATTCCCACACAAGCATGGGAGACAAGGACATTAAATACTTAGCAATTCCCACACAAGCATAGGAGACAAGGACATTAAACACTTAGCATTTCCCACACAAGCATGGGAGACACAAATAATAATTACACTAAGTTACTAGAGACATTAATGACTCTCGCAACTTACTAAAAACTCATGCAAGCTAAGTTGTCTTGCAAAATTACAAATTAAATGTAAAGTCATAAGCCAAAAAAAAAAGTCAAATCCTATAATTTAATAGCACACCATTATTAAGGAGATTACAACCATTAAGCAAGATCAATTCCATCAAAAAACTTGGATTAAGTTTATTACGCCTTCATCTTTCTTTGGACCAAGCTTGGAGTAGTTTTTTAATAAACCTAAATATCTTGAATTAGCCCATAAAGTGTTTCTTTAATTTTCTTGGATCTCGCTCTAGTGATAGGCCGAATTGGAACATACAATGGATCCTTTAATGGTACTTATTGATTCTCATCATTGGTTATTTCTGAATCTTTCACATCTTTACAATTTGCTTGTAACCTCACCAGTTCTTTGGCCATCTTGTTTGTTGGCCTTACAAGGCTTAATATCCTATTTTGATGATAACAAACAAGTAGAAATTAACATGTTTTGTTTAAGTGATATATTATCAGGACTCAAGGATAGAGCGTTAAAGAATTGATGAAAGCTTGTACTTCAAAGAATGAATTCAATATGAAGCTTAAAGCATTGATTAAAAAATGGATTTAAAGTTTAAAGCCTAAAGATCATGAGAGAGTTGATATTAAATAAAAATATTCAAGAATAAAAGCTCAAGTGATCAACATGGAAAGCTCAAAGAAAGATGAAGCAAGCATAAAAACCTCAAGGAATTCAAAGATTGAAAATTTGAAAGAGTCTAGGAAATTTCATGTAAGTACTTCAAATAATTTCAATATGGATACATGAAACTATTAGGTTAATGTATTGGACCTAGATACCTTTTAACATACTTGGAAAATATTTTAATAAGGTCAAAAATTATTTCAAAAAGGTTAGAGTCATTTTTGGAATGAAAAGCATCAAAAAGAGGATTTTCAAAATGCTGTTAATTTTTCTATATCTGCATTGAGGTGTATGTTTCTCTATCAAAAACTCTTTATTTTAACAAGTGTTCAAAATTAAAGTTGTAGTATTTTCTCTTATATTTCATTTGACACCAAGATCATCAAATTCAATGTTATATAGAATAAGTTATTACTGAAAAACAGAAGGGTGCTCGAAGCTGACAGCAGCATGTGTGCATGCCAGGCGACTGCCTGAACATGTTAGGCCCCTAGGTGGCTATGCCAGGTGACTGGCTTAGTTCTGGCAGGCGACTTCCAAGCTACTACCCCTGCTATTCCTTTAAAAATAACATGGCAGGCGACTGGTGGATTGGGGCAGGCGACTGCCACGCGGCTATTTTGATTTTTCTCATAACGATCAAATTTTTAAATGGGGTTGTTTGTGGCTCAAAATTTATGGAAACTTGGGGGATATTTCAACACACTTGGGGACCAAGTTACTTACCTTTTAAAGTCTATAAATATGCCTCAAATATTATTGAATCATAAACCAAGAATTAAAATTCAGGAAAAATTCAGCATCTCTCTCAAATTGCTCTTAAATTCTCAAGACTCTCTCTTGCTCTCAACTTGCACGAAGCTTACTAAGTTCTTTTTGATTTTACTCACCAAGTTTGTGCTATAATTTTGAAATCTTTCATCCATTGAAAGAATTAAATTGGTGATACACTTCCTTGAGCTTCAAGTTAATTTTCATATTGTTCTTTACTTTGAAGTATATTAGTTTCTAAATTGTTGTACTAATCAGATCTTTGTGTGAGCAAGTTCTTGTACACAAATATTTGATTTGTATCTTATAGATTGATGATTCCAAGGGTTTTTTGGATTGTTGGCTAAGCAAGGGGATATTGCTTAGAGAGGCGGGCTCTAGCTTAGTTGAGGAGTGACTGGACGAGGGGATATCGTTTGGAGAAGGTGGGCTCTAGCCTTAACCAAGGAGTGTTGTAAAAGTTTGTTCCACCTGTCAACGGAATTGGTTTAGTGAATCCTTTTTTGGTTTTGCCAAAGGCGAGGACGTAGGCTGTGTTGAAGCCAAACCTCATAAAAATCTCCGTCTCACTCTCTTTTTCCCTATTCTTTATTTTCAGTGCATATTTAAATTGCGTGGATGGTTTAAATTTGAAAATCATATAAACTACGTATATTTGGAAATCAAACAAACTTAAGGTTTAATTTTGATTTGGGTTGCGGAAACCGAAAGGGAGTACGTTGGTTACACCATATCTTGCGAAAACCATACAAGAGTACGTTACTTAGTTAACATACCAAAGATAAATTTACCAAGAGTTTATTTGAGTTCTAAATATTTGGAAAGAGTGATTGAATTCATTTGTACAGGGCTTTACATCAGCAAGCATACATTCGCATTCACTACAGGGCTTGGTTCAAATTTGGCTAATATCAACAAACAACCATTTTGAGTTTTTATATTACATAAGTGTTGTGTATTGGCTTGGTTGTTTGCTTTCTAATTATAGTTGATTGGTTTGGTCGAATGATTGGATGTTTGTATGGTTAAGGATTAAATAAAGAAACTAAGTTCTTGAGTGCTTAACAAATTAAACAAACAAGTCACAAATTGGTTAAAAATAAAATAAAATAACTTTAAGAATTCTAAAAAGGAATTAAAAGAAAATTTTAAAAGCCAATTCACCCCCCTCTTGGGAAGCTATTCCTAATTTCAATTGGTATCAGAGCAAGGTTATAGAAACTCTTAACTAGAAGCTATAAAAAGATCTAAATGGCTCAATTAGGGGTAGCTCCCTTTGGGGAGGGACAATCTTCAACTAGGCCTCCTATCTTTTGTGGTTTGAACTACACGTTTTGAAAAAAGAGAATGTAAATCTATCTCCAAACGATGAATTGGAAAGTATGGGAAGTTGTTATAGATGGAGATCAAATTCCCACTAAGATAGTAGATGGAAAACAAATCCCAAAAGAGAAGAAAGATATGGCCGATCAAGATTATAAAATGCTCCAAACAAATTCAAGTGCTATAAATGCTTTATATTGTGCCTTGGATGCAAATGAATTTAATCGAGTAATGACTTACAAATCAGCTAAGGAGATATGCGATAAGCTAGAAGTAACATATGAAGGAACAACGGATGCTAGGCATAATAGGGTTGATATTCTCACAAGAGAATATGAAGCGTTTAAAATGAACCCGAATGAATCCATGTCCAACATGTATACTAGGTTCACTCATATAATAAATTCTTTAAATGCCTTAGGAAAAACTTACACTACTTATGAGATGATAAGAAAAATTCTAAGAGGCCTTCCCTCAATGTGGGAACCAAAGGCTACTGCTATCATAGAAGGTAGAAATATGAAAAACACATCCTTAGATGAGCTTGTAGGTTCTCTTCTCACATATGAAATGACAATGAATGAAAATAGCAGGAAAACCAAAGCCCAAGAAACAATAGCCTTCAAAGCTTCAAGAGAAAACTCTAGTAGTGAAGAGATAGATGAAGATGAAGCAGCCTTTATATCTAAAAAGCTAGCAAAAATTCTAAGAAGGAAAAATAAATTCAAAAGAAAATCCAAATTTGAATTAGAAGAAGAAGAAGAAGAAGAAGAAGAAGTTAGCAAGAAATCAAAGAATAAAACTCCTACATGTTACTATTGCAAAAAAGCTGGACATATTAAACCAGAATGTCCACTACTAAAGAAAGAATCTAAGAAGAAAAAGAAAAAGGCCATGAAAGCCACTACTTGGGACATGATGAGTACAAGTAGTTCTGAAATTGAATCAAGTGACCAAGAGGTTGCTTATACATGCTTTATGGCTTGGGACAATAAGGAAAGCTCCTCATCCAAACCCTTAGGTAAATCTTGTAGCAATTCATCTAGTGAATCCAATGATGAGGGTATGCCATCTTATGATGAACTACAAAATGATCTATTCAAAGTACATAAGATGCTCATCAAAGTAAATAAACAAAATGCTTCATTGAAGAATAAAAATGAAGTATAATGAAAGAATTCGAATCCCTTAGAAATGTTGAAAGAGAAAATGAAAGAAAAAAGGATTCAAGGATCAAGAAAATAGAACATAAGTATGAATCAGCAATGAAAGAAATAGAATCCAAAACTCTTGCTAAAAAAGAAAACAACTTGAAAATCAAGAAACTAGAAAGCAAGAATGAACAAATGATAGAAGAACTTCGATCCCTATACTTTACGGTATATGAGAAAGATATGTATATTTATGGATTAGAGGATAAAATAAGAAAATTATCTCTAGAGCTAGAGAAATCATTAAAGAAGGTTGATAACAAGAAAGACATAGAGTTAAATGATCTGAAGAATCAAATCAAAGATAAGGATAAAATTATTTACAACTTTACAAAAGGAAAGGAAAACCTTGATAAGATGATTGGCTTACAAAGAATGTCATTAAACAAAGAAGGTATTGGTTTCAATGGAGTTGAAAATAAAAAGAAAAAGAGTCTTTAAATGGGTTATTTCTCAAAAGCCTCCAAAGATAATACTTGCACATCCTTTAATGCTTACACCAACACCATATGCTATCAATGTAAGAAAAAGGGGCATATAAAGTTTAAATGTCCATTTAAGAGAAAGGGTGTGAAAATTAAACAAGTATGGAGAATTAAAGAATCATCCCTTGTTAAACCAACCGGACCTAAGAAAGTATGAGTAGCAAGATGAAAGACTAGTTCATAAGTGAAAAACTCCATAGATTAAGTCATTCCCTTTAAAAATTGAGAAAGTAACTTAATTCATGATCAACAGAGAAACTAGTTAAAATAGAAAAACTTAAAGAAGAAGTTTAAGATAAGTTTGAGAATGAATGACTATATGAGATGCTATATGCTTACATGCCCATATGATATGCTACATAATATATATTGAAAATTTATGGCTCACTATGGTGAAAATTTGAACATGAGATTTTTTAGTATAAGCATGAATTCTGATATGAGATTAATTCTTGATCATGCATGCTATTGATAAATTACATGGATAGAATTACTGCTTTTACATTGATATCAAAGAGCTATGAGAGATATAATGATTATATTGGTATCCATGAGTTGTGTATAATGTGATAATGACTTTTGGTATTTATAAAGTCTTTGGTATCCATGAATATTTTTGGTATCACATTTTAAAAATTTTAATTGGTATCACAATTAAAAAAAAAAAAAAAACATTTGGTATCATAATCTAAAAGATCAATTGGTTTTTTTTTTTTTTTTTAACTTGACAAGAATAATTATATCTATAAGCATGGTATGACATTGATGATATGAGCATAATCTTGATATTTGATACATAATGTGAATCAATGTTTTGAAATATAGGATGATGAAAGCAAAATTGATAACAAAACTGAATGTATTGAATTCAGGGGGAGTGTTATGTCATATTGCTTATATTATGATTGTTTCCCTATTAATCAATTTAGAGAATTCTCAATTGGTATCATGAATTAAATTTTCAATTGGTATCAATTCTCAATTGGTATCATGAATTTTAAATAGATATCATGACTTCAATTTTAAATTGGTATCATAAAATCAACTATTGATATCTTGAGTAATGTCAAAGAAGGAAAAAGTTGTTAAGTAAGATATGGTTGTTAAAACACACTACACATGTTATATTGAAAAACTATAAATTGAGTGTGTTCATATGTTTGATATGCATGTTTAATGATATACTCAACATGTGATTTTATTTGAACTTAATCATTTTTTTTCTCCTTTTGATTGATGTCAAAAGGGGGAGAAGTTTTAAAGCAAAAATTGAGCATAGTATTGCAAATTGCAAAAACTGAGCATGAACATAATATATATCAAAAGGAGAAGTATTTGATAGTGATGAGCAATATCGTAAAATAAGTTTTGAAATTGATATTGATCCTACAAATATTGTTCAAATAATGCTTATTGAAAGGGGGAGCCTTTTTAAGGCTTACTCCAATTTTTGCTTCTTGTTTGTCATCATCAAAAAGGGGGAGATTGTTGGTCTTACAAGGCTTAATACCCTATTTTGATGCTAACAAACAAGTAGAACTTAACATGTTTTGTTTAAGTGATATATTTTCAGGACTCAAGGATAGAGCATTAAAGAATTGATGAAAGCTTGTACTTCAAAAAACGAATTCAATATGAAGCTTAAAGCATGGATTCAAAAATGGATTTAAAGTTTAAAGCCTGAAGATCATGAGAGAATTGATATTAAAGAAAAATATTCAAGAATAAAAGCCCAAGTGATCAACATGGAAAGCTCAAAGAAAGATGAAGCAAGCATAAAGACCTCAAGGAATTCAAGGATTGAAAATTTGAAAGAGTTTAGGAAATTTCGTGTAAGTACTTCAAATAATTTCAATATGGATACATGAAACTCTTAGGTTAATGTATTGGACCTAGATACCTTTTAACATACTTGGAAAATATTTGTATAAGGTCAAAAATTATTTCAAAAAGGTTAGAATCATTTTTGGAATGAAAAGCATCAATAAAAGGATTTTCAAAATGCTGTTAATTTTTCTATATTTGAATTGAGGTGTATTTTTATCTATCAAAAACTCTTTATTTTAAAAAGTGTTCAACATGAAAGTTGTAGAATTTTTTCTTAGCTATCATTGCACACCAATATCATCAAATTATAAGTTATACAGAAAACGTTATTACTAAAAAATAGAAGGGTGCTCGAAGTTAACAGCAGCATGTGTGTATACCAGGCGACTACCTGAACATGCTAGGCGCCTGGGTGGCTATGTCAGGTGACTGGCTTAGTTCTAGCAGGTGACTACCAAGCTATTGCCCCCTGTTATTCCTTTAAAAATAACATGGCAAGCGACTGGTGGATTGAGGCAAGCAACTGCCACGCGGCTGTTTTGATTTTTCTCATAACGGTCAAATTTTTAAATGGGGTTGTTTGTGGCTTAAGATTTATGGAAACTTGGGGGATATTTCAACAAGCTTGGGGACCAAGTTACTTACCTTTTAAAGTTTATAAATAAGCCTAAAATATTATTGAATCATAAACCAAGAATTAAAATTCAGCAAAAATTCAGTATCTCTCTCAAATTGCTTTCAAATTCTCAAGACTCTCTCTTGCTCTCAACTTGCACGAAGCTTACTAAGTTCTTTCTGATTTTTCTCACCAAGTTTGTGCTATAATTCTGAAATCTTTCATCCATTGAAAGAATTAAATTGGTGATACACTTCCTTGAGCTTCAAGTTAATTTCCATATTGTTTTTTACTTTGAAGTATATTAGTTTCTAAATTGTTGTACTAATCAAATCTTTGTGTAAGCAAGTTCTTGTACCCAAATATTTGATTTGTACCTTGTAGATTGATGATTCCAAGGGTTGTTTGGATTGCTAGCTAAGCAAGGGGATATTGCTTAGAGAGGCGAGCTCTAGCCTAGTTGAGGAGTGACTGGACGAGGGGGTATCATTTGGAGAAGGTGGGCTCTAGCCTTAACCAAGGAGTGTTGTAAAAGTTTGTTCCACCCGTCAACAGAACAGGTTTAGTGAATCCTTTGTTGGTTTTGCCAAAGGCGAGGACGTAGGCTGTGTTGAAGTCGAACCTCGTAAAAATCTTCGTCTCACTCTCTTTTTCCCTATTCTTTATTTTCAGAGCATATTTAAATTGCGTGGATGGTTTAAATTTGAAAATCTTATAAACTATGTATATTTGGAAATCAAACAAACTTAAGGTTTAATTTTGATTTGGGTTGCGAAAACCGAAAGGGAGTACGTTGGTTACACCATATCTTGCGAAAACCATACGGGAGTACGTTACTTGGTTAACATCCCAAAGATAAATTTACCAAGAGTTTATTTGAGTTCTAAATATTTGGAAAGAGTGATTGAATTCATCTATATAGGGCTTTACATCAGCAAGCATACATTCGCATTCACTACAGGGCTTGGTTCAAATTTGGCTAATATCAACAAAAAACCATTTTGAGTTTTTATATTACATAAGTGTTGTGTATTGGCTTGGTTGTTTGCTTTCTAATTATAGTTGATTGGTTTGGTCGAATGATTGGATGTTTGTATGGTTAAGGATTAAATAAAGAAACTATGTTCTTGAGTGCTTAACAAATTAAACAAACAAGTCATTAATTGGTTAAAAGAAATAAAATAAGTTTAAGAATTCTAAAAAGGAATTAAAAGAAATTTTTAAAAGCCAATTCACCCCCCCTTTTACGAAGATATTCCTAATTTCATTTTCCACTTTAGAAATACACAAATCGTTCTCTTTTTCAACTTATTGAGTTGAATTTAGTTTGTTCATTAGCATTTCATTTTGACCTTTAAATGTGGTGTTTCTTCTGGACACCCTAATGAACATTTTATGTAGTGAAAACAACTCTGTTTGTATTTCAGTAAAAGACGACATGCTTTCACACGAATCACTGCAAGTTTTATCACTAGATTCTATAAGTGAGTTTGAATAAGAATTTACCTCATCATTTATCTCCATGAAGAAGAGATTGGCTACTTCTTGATTACTCAAGTCGCTTTCCAAGCTGCTTGAGCTAGAGTCATCCCAAGTAATGGTTTTCATTGCTTTGTTCTTTTTCTTCTTAACTTCTTCCTTGAGCTGTGGACAATCAGGTTTTATATGGCCTGCCTTTCTACAATTATAACATGTTGGTGGTTCAGCCTTTATTTCTTTCTTACTAGATTCTCCTTTGTCCATTTTTGAACCTCTAAATTTTCTAGCAAATCTATTATTCTTTTTAAAGAATTTACCTAGTCATCTAGTGAATAGTGATAGGTCATCATCATCCATCTCATCATCTTCTTCATCACTCAAGCTTTCCTTGGAAGCTTTTAGTGCTATGGATTTCTTATGTTTGCCAAGTTCAATCGATCTTTCATTTATAGCCATCTCTTATGTGAGGAGTGACCCAATGAGTTCATCTGGGGTAGTGTTCTTTAAGTTTCTGCCTTTAATTATAGTAGTGGCCTTGGGTTCCCAAACAAGTGGGATTTCTCTAGGAATTTTCCTAATCATTTCAAAAGTTGAATAGTTCTTCCCAAGTGCACTCAGAGAGTTTATTATGTGGGTGAACCTAGTGTACAGACTAGATATAGATTCCTTTGAGTTCATCCTAAAGGCCTCATACTCACTGGTGAGCATGTCAATTCTACTATCCCTAACATCTATTGTTTCCTCATAGGTTACTTCCATTTTATCCCAAATTTCCTTTGCCATCACATTATTCTGTTAAACTCATTTGCATCTAACACATAGTATAACATTCATAGCACTTGAGTTTATTTGTAATTGTTTCATTTCAGTCTCACTCATTCCATTTCTTTTTTATGAATCTACAGTCTTAGATGGAACATAGTCCATTTGGGTTGTCACTCTCTAGACTCTCCAATCCATGGTTTGCAAAAAAAAATTTTCATTCTTTATTTCTAGAAGGTGTAGTGCACACCGCAGAAGATTGGGGGTCTAGATGAGGATTGCCCTTCACCAAATGGGGATACATCTATATTTACCATTACGATCTTTATGTGACTACCTATTAGGATTTGCTACAACCTACGCTCTGATACCAATTGAAAGTATGGTGTAATCCCAAGATGGGGATGAAGTTTAAAAACACAATCTGAATATTACCTTTAGCAGATTCAACAATCAGCTCTGAATTCCAACAATTAAACAAGTATATACTTAAAAACAAGATTCAATAATTTTAACTAAGAGAGTATCCTTCCTATACTTGATTAATCAACCACTAAAATAATGTTACCTTAGCCAACCAAATTAAATTCAAAGTTTTAGCAATTAACAGATTTCCAATCGGAACCTCAAACCATACAAAGCAATCACAAATCGATTCAATTAATCAAGATGATTCCAAACTTAGCATTTAATAGACTTCCCAATAAATTTAACACGTACACGACAGTTAATAAGTATAGAAATTAAAGAGAGTTAGGGAAAGAAGATTAAACACACGGACTTTTTTACAAGGTTCGGCTTTTTGCCTACGTCCTTGCCCTAAGCAACTTGCTGTGAGAATTCCTTACCCACTTCGTTCAATAGGTGGAGCAACCTCTCTCTATTGGAAGGTGGAGACCCCTCTATAGCAAGAACACCCTCTCTCTAGGCAATAACTCTATCCCCATGTTGTTAGATTGCAAAAATAGCAAATTAATAGTTTGTATAAGTTGATTACTCTTACAGCAAAGTAGATTTTGTGCAATAATAAGCACACTATGCACTCTTAACAACAATTTGCAATGAAGCTCTCAATAAGAAATCAAAGGGTTTCTAATTTGTAGTATGAGGTTTTCATAAGAGAAATTAGAAAAACATATTAGGACTCAAGAATTTCGCATAACAACTTTCAAGAAGAATTCAAAGTATAATCGTGAGTATGCGTGTGTATTAGATTGTATTGGTTGCCCTAATGCGAAGATATAACCCTTTATATAGTTTTGCAAGAAATATTACCATTTTCCCCCCAAGTTCCCATATTTTCTAATGGAAAGAAATCAACTCAGTTCGTAAATTTAAAACACAAACTTCAGTCGCCTGAACCATACATTCAGTCTCCTAAACTATTCAAAATAAGCACTTTAGAACAGGCAGTAACAGTTCAGTCACCTCACCTTGTTTTGATTTCTTTTTACACTGGCAGTAGCACTTTAGTTGACTGGTAAGATTTCCTTAGGTGCCTGAACACTATGTGACTCAATGTTTTTCCATATGTTTATTTCAAAACTTGTTTGTTTCACTTTGAAAAGAATTTTGGACTTGTAAAAATATTTTCTAGAATTTTAAACAAGTCTTTAAGTACAATGTTTATTCCTAAGAGCTTCATAAAAAAATTTGAAGTTTAAGAGTACTTACATGAGACTCTAAGAATATTAAAAAAAAGTAAATCTCAAGTCTTCATATAGTATTGCTTTAACGTCATCCAAGCTTGATCAAAACTTCAATGTGCTTGTATTCTTTATGACTTGTAAATTTAAGTTGAGTTTTAAGTTTATCCATTGGTCTTGTGAGAAATATAATACCCGAAATTTAACTTGAAAGCACAATTAGTATAATAAGTTTGTTATTATCAAAACGAGACTAAGCTTTGTTAGGCCAACAATCTCCACCTTTTTTATGATGACAAATAAGAAGCAAAATGAGGTAACCTTTATAAGGATCCCCCTCACGATAAGCATGAAACATAAAGCATGAGCAATAATACTAATTGTTTGTTTGATATTTTGATGAATGATCTCCTGCATTTTCATAAAACTTATTATTAAGCAATGATCCTGCCAAGATTTGGTATTAGAGCCAGAACTATTCAAAATTTTTCTAAAATTTTCTAAAAATTTGCATCCTTTAATTCACTTAAGCGTTGGTCAGCTAGTGAAAATCTGATGGTCAACCTATTGAGCCAGGAGAGCGTGTAAGGGTGGTCTTGATTAAGAGTCTTAGAGTTGGAAAATAGGAAAATTTAAGAAGAAGTATGGATAGACTGGTTCGAAGTATTAAAACTTAAAGAAAGTTTTTTAAGGAAGTTGATATGAAACAAAAGGAATCTTCATTAAACAAAAGAACAGACAAAAAGGAAATTCAAATTTCATTAGGCAAAATAGAAAAAAGATTAGCAAACTGGAATGGTAAAGACTTACCAAAGCAAGATCCAAAAGAGATTTGGAAGATAACTAAAATGGAAGCTTAAATAATTAAGCAAAAGGGATCATTAGAAGTCAATATTGAAGAATACTTAGTTAAAATTGTTAATAAGTTAGTTTCCTTAGTTACAAATGAAGCTAGGCAGCAAAAGAGATTACTAAATTTATAAGATTTATAGGTCTTTTTGTCAAAATATGATAGAATTCATATAGGGATGATCCAAGTAGGACTATTTCCTCTAACGAGAGCCGGTCCTAACAAACTTGTCTGCATCTTACTTGGAGATGCTCTACATCACAAATTTAATGATTCATTATTAGGAATGTTGGAATCCAATATAGAAGAAGGTCCAATTTATTTTGAATGTTATCCAAATATTAGGGCAAATCTGCATAATGAGTCAATTTACAAGTTATTAACACTTGATATTCAAACAAAAAATTATAATATGGATTCAAGATTTTCAAATTTGGAAATGATTTACAGAATTTACTACCAAGTCACAACTTCAACTATTTTTCCAAATGCAATTAAAGAAAGTCCAAAAGGTTCTTTTTTACTTCAAGCTAATTATGAGAGGACCTCATTAGTATCTCAACCAAAGAAACTTCTTTGGCACGAGATTCAAATTGGTGGAGAATGGGAATTTGACAATTTAAATGAAAATAATGAAGAAAAAATTAGAAGTGTTCAAAAGACTATAGCCACAAGTATTATTCAATATCAAACTAGAAATGTCAAAATAAATTTTTAATCACTATTAACAAGAAGTAGAAGTGTAGGACAACCAAGTTCAAAAATAATAGAAGACTTAGGAAGAAAAAATATTTCTAGTGTTTATACAAAATTTAATAAGTATTATAAACTTAAAGGAATCAATTTTGAACTAGAAATTCCTCAAGCTTATTATTCTGAAGAATCTAATTCACCAATAATGTCTCAAGCTTTAGATGAGGAACAGAGAAAAGCCTTAAAAGAAGAAGGTCAAAGGAGAAATTTATTAACCATAATCAAAAAATTTGAACCATATATGGAAGTTTTAAGGGAAGACTATAAACATAAACTTAATCAAAAGAATCGAGATAAATTTTTTGAGAAATATAATAAAGAAGAAAGAGAAAAAAATAAGAGAAAAATGGTTAGAAGAAATGCAAAAATCTCAAAAAGATATTTTATTTTTCAAATATTTAAAAGATAGAAAAATTGTAAATATTATTCATAATAATAAATGGAAGTTATTAGATAATAATTACGTATCATCAACTCATCTGCCAAAAGATTCTTTCAAAATTGCATATACGGAAACAGAAGTAATTGCATCACCCTTTAAATAAGTTAAAAATATTAATAATGATTTTGATCAATTAGTTAGTCAAAATAATTATGCAAATCAAATGCTTCAATCAATTGCAAACCAATCAACAAGAATTGAAAATATTTTAGAAGGAATGTCCAAAGTTAAGATAAATAGTATCTTTGAAAAAGGAGAATCAAGTAAAGTTAAAAAACAAGAACCTTTATTCAAACCTTTCTTAATGACTGATATTAAATTTAGCTTTGAATCTAAAGAAGATCAGATTACAAGAAAAATTGAAGAACTTATTAAGAAAATTAATATAAATACCCTAACAAAAGAAGAAGCTATTCATAACTTGGAACGAAGCTTTAGAGAAGAAAGTGATTATGAAATTAATAAAATAAACAATAATTCTTGGAAAAATTAAAGTGTTAGAACTTATTACAAAAGACAAACATTTCCAAGCTTATTATTTAAAGATGAACCTATTAAAGAAGAAAGAAGTTTTAGTGGAAGCTCTTTACATGAGTGGAATCTTCATGGTTTCACTGAATATCAAGTTATTAGGTTAGTACAACAGATGACCTCTACAAATTTAATAATGAAAGAACTGGAGAAGCTACAATAGCTGGATTGCTAGTTCAAGGATTTAATGGATCATTAAGATTTTGGTGGGATAATTATCTTTCTCAAAACGAAAAGATGAAATTTTGGAGCAGTCAAAATTAAAGAAGAAAATGGTCAACAAACTCAAGTTAGTGATGCTATTTCAGCATTACTTTGGACAATACTAAAAGCTTTCGTAGGAGAATCGAATAATATGGGTGAAAAGAATAGTATTGTATTAGTCAATTTAACTTTTTCAAATTTATCATATTTTTCATGGTATAAAGACATATTTCTTGCAAAAGTTTTAAGCAGACTAGATGGAAGAAGTGGATTTTGAAAAGAAAAATTCATAGGAAGATTACCAAAATTATTTGCACAGAGAGTTAGAGATAGAATTAAAGATACATTACGAACAAACTACCAAGCAACTACATATGGACAAATTATTAATGTTATAAATCATGAGGGATTAAAACTTTGTAATGAGTTAAAAATACAATCTCAAATGAAAAGTTAATTCAAAAGAAATAAAGGTGAATTAGTAGAATTTTGTACTCAATACGAGTATGAAAAAATCCAAGCTCCATCAAAAGGACATAAGCATCATAAAAAATTTCATAAGAAATCATCTAAAAGATACTATAAAAATTATGACAAAGATTATTACAAAAAAGAAAAATAAAAATTATTCAAGTTATTCTAAGCATTCAAAAGGGAAAAAGAAATATAAGGATAAAAAAGAAATAACTTGCAATAAGTGTGGAAAAAGAGGACATTATGCAAAAGATTGTAGGGTTAAACAAGAAAAAAAGAATTAAATTGTAGTGATAAACTCAAAAGAAAAATGATATCATTAATCATAAGTAGTGAATTAGAAGTTGAATCATCATCGGAACCATCTTCTGAAACGGGAGAAGAATTTATTAATGAAATTCAAAAAACTTTATCATCAAAATCATCCTCAGATAAATAATCATGTAATGAAGAAGTAGGATTTTGTTTTTGTGACAAGTGTTCGAAAGGTATCAATGTAATTACTAAAGAGAGTGAAGTTATGCTTGAAATCATTAAACACATTGAAGATCCAAAAATTAAAAATAAGTATTTAACAAGACTAAAAGAACAATTAGATGAAGAAAAGAAACCTAAATTTAAACAAGGATATGATATCACTAATATAATCAGTAGATATCAAGGAATCAATAGACGATAATTAAGATAATCAACCAACTATTCAAGATTTGCAAAGAGAAGTTAAAAATACAAAATAAGAAATTAATAAGATTAAAATTGAAATAAATAAGTTACAACTAAAAGTCAGCTCATTTAAGGGAAAAACAAAAATTGAATTAATTGAATCAGATGAAGAAGATGAAGACAACAATTTTCAAACAGGTTATGAAAAAGAAGCTTTTTTAGGATATTTATCAAAAGTCAACATTCATAAGTGGTATACAAAAGTAAAAATTGTTATTAATAAAACATTTATGTTAGTTGCTCTTGCCTTATTAGACATGGGTGATGATATGAATTGTGTTCAAGATGGGTTAATACCAACTCAATATTATGAAAAAACAAATACTCAATTATATGGTGCAAACAATGCAAGATTACAAATAAGATTTAAAATTTCAGATGTTCATATTTGTAATAAGGAGATATGCTTAAAAATAACCTTCATACTTGTCAAAAATATACAACAAGAAATTATACTTGGTACACCATTTTTTACTTTGATTTATCCATTTTAAGTTGATGAAAAGGGTATACATACACAAATTGATGGTCAAGAAATTTTGTTTGAATTCATAGAAAAAATGAAAGAAAAAGACGTAAATACTTTAAAAGATTTAGCAGCCAAAAGGATAAATTTAATTAGACAAAAGAAAAAACATATAAAACAATTGTCAAAAGAAATTTATCATAAAAAAATAGAGGAGAGAATTCAAACTCCAGAAATCAAAAGTAAAATTGAGCAATTTAAAGAAAAGTTAGAAAAAGATGTTTGTTCAAATTTACCCAATGCATTTTGGTCAAGAAAAAAGCATATGGTAAATTTACCGTATTTTAAAGATTTTACTGAAGATAAAATACCTACAAAAGCAAGACCTATTCAAATGAATCAAGAGTTACTAGAATACTGTAAAAAAGAAATCAAAGATTTACTAGACAAAAAATTAATAAGAAAAATTAAATCACCTTGAAGTTGTTCTGCATTTTATGTTCAAAATCAAGCAAAAATTGAAAGAGGTGCTCCAAGATTAGTCATAAATTACCAACCTTTAACAAAGCTTTACAATGGATTAGGTATCCAATACCTAATAAAAAATATTTACTAAACGGGTTATGTACAGCGTCAATATACTCAAAATTCGATATGAAGTCAGGTTTTTGGCAAATACAAATTGCAGAAGAAGATAAATATAAGACAACATTTACAGTACCATTTGGACATTACGAATGGAATGTAAAGCCTTTTGGTTTGAAAAATGCTCATTCTGAATTTCATAATATTATGAATGAAAATTTTAAACCTTATACAATGTTTGCAATTGTATACATTGATGATGTTCTTGTATACTCAGAATCAATAGAACAACATTTCAAACGTTTAAATATTTTCTTTGAAGTTATCAAAAGAAATGGTTTGGTGGTTTCACAACCAAAAATCAAATTATTCCAAGTTAATGTTGGATTTTTGGGTCATAACATTGATTAAAATACGATTACTCCAATTCAAAGATCTTTAGAATTTGCAAGTAAATTTTCAAACGAAATTAAGGACAAGAATCAATTACAAATGTTTTTAGGATGTTTAAATTATGTAGCAAACTTTATTCCAAATTTAAGAATTATTTTGTTAACTTTGGTGTAATCCCAAGAGCCCCGTGAATTGGTATTTAAAAATTCCTTCCTAGGTCAATCATTCTAACAGGAGTATTACACAACCTAGGGGGTAGTCTAAGTATATATGAAATTGCAGATATGAAATATTTACAAATATTTAAAGCATACAACGCAATTTGAGTATTTCTCAATTCAATGCAATTCTGTCTCTATTAGATACGCAGTATATTCAACAAGGAAATTAAATCAAGTACACAGTAGAATATAATGCAGGAAATGTAAAAGTGACACCGAATATGATATTGTAGTTCGGCCAATCCTGCCTATGTCCCTACCTTGGCACACTCGCACAAGGATTACACTAAGGCTCACTTAATGGGTCGAACGATACCTAAACAACCAGGTCAATTAGCACACGGCTGACCTCAACTTTTACAAACAATCCTTATTGGGTTGGATTACTGCCCCCTCAGGCCACGCTTGGAATACAATAGTATTTTCACATCATAACCGGTACAGTGATTATGCTTCTCAATCAAGCAGATATGTACCAAAATACAGCACAAACAAATATGCACTCACATATGATATGGATTTAATGCTCAGGTGAGATCCAACATGTAAACTCTCTAAGATGTGTGAGTGTATGTATATGTGAGAGTTCAACTTTTGATTCAAGATAAAATATTCAACACACAAATAATCAAAAGAAGTTTAACACAATCCAAATCAAACATTTCAAGGATATTCTAAATGTATAGCGCAATAGATATTTTGGATTGAAACTAGTAAAAACAATATCAAAGATAATATGCAAGCTTGTGTAAAATAATATTTTTGTAAATCAAAATCCACAAGCTTGATGAGTATTGCAATCAAGATGCAAAGACTCACTAGCTATAAGGGTATTCCCCCACAAAGATTTATTGTTTAAATCGGGGGGAAAACTCTAGCTAAGAACTCTTAATGAAAATAATCAATCAACAAGTAAGAAGAGTTTTAGCAATGTAAAACACTCAATAACACTCTTGGGAACTTATTCTATCAAGGGATAGAAAAATAGAGAGTGTATGGAACTAGTATAAGCTAAAATGAGATTTGAAAATTTGAGAGAGTTTTTCATTAATGATCTTGCTAATCACTACTAATCCACACAAATGAACTCATATTTATAGGTTGGGGTAAAATTATAACCGTTTAGGACCCATAGGAAATTATTAGAAAAGATTTAAAACATATTAGAGCTTTTAAACCATTTTAACCCTTTTAACTGTAGTAATAATTTAAATGACCCGAGAAGGTTCAGGTGGCTGAACCAAGGTTCGGTCACTTGAATAGATTGAGCTTTGAAAAGCATTTTAAATGGTTCAGTTGCCCGAGTCTGGGGTCAGTAGCCCGAACAAAAGTCAAAAACATTTGTTCGTACGTTCGGGTGCCCGGTCAGTGGGTCGGTAGCTCAAACACAGAGGTTCGGCTGCCCAGACTAGTTTTTGAACTAAAATCTTCAGCAGCCTGAGTTAGTGGGGCAACCCTGTCAGAGGGTTTGGGTGCTAGAGGGATATAGGTTCAAAAACAGTTTGGTCGCCCGAGAGCTAGGTAAACTATTGACTTTTCAACAGTTCGGGCATCCGAGGAGTTTTGAACTCCTGGGGTTCGGTCACCTGAGGTCTCTCAAATTTTCTTATAATGTTCAATTCAATTTATATTTAACACTTCTGAATTCTATATGATATATGTGCATGAGCGTTGGGTCCTAGGGTCTTATTGAGGTCGCCCAAAAACCTGGCATCAGTCAACCGAAGGGTGCCTTAAGGTCATTCGATCCCTATGATCAATCTACAGAATTTCAGAGCATCAAACCCTATCATGCATGCAGATGCATTATTATAGACCAATTAAAAAGAATGCAAATATAATAGAGAATAGGTCTTCATTCTTTTGATTCTTCAGATGCCATAAATGAAGCTTAATATACATAATCCGTATGACTTGCTTAAGTTCCTACCAACAGTGCATGCTAAGGATAAACCTATTCAAGAAGCTCAAAGCACAGGTGAGAAACATTGGTTTTGTTATAATCAAAACAGTATCAGACTCATAAAGTTAACATTCTCTCCTTTTTGATGATGACAAAACAACTTGCAAAAGTGGGCAAAGCCAAACAGGCTCCCCCTAAGTATATGCATACAATTTGAATTTTAAGTGTAGGCATTTGAATGAAGATAAACATACGCAAATTATGCATTCAATTTTACTTGTCAATAAAGCTCAATTCTGATATGTATTAAGATGTATTTAGCTTTCCTAATTCTAATATGTATTAAGATGTATTTAACTTTCCCAATTTTGCATTAGACATTTCTCCCCCTTTTTGACATCAGCAAGAAGGGCTAAGGTAGGAAAGTAAACACAGGACATTCAAGTATAAGATTCAATTTTGGAAAATTTTTTGAATTTTTGGCAGCATGCAATTTGAAAATAGAGAAATTTCCAAAAATAAATCAAAGACTTGAATGATTACAAGAATAACTCATTATTAATGCATGCAAGATATTCAATATACTCCAAAATAGTGCATGCCATGATTCAAATACATCCAACATTCATGATCAGTATGAAGCACACAACTCAATATATATTAAGAACATGAATGTAAGGTGTTAGAATTGTTAAGGAATTTCAGAGCCAGAAAATTTTAAGTTAAGTTGCTCCCCCTAACAATTTGAAGATATGGTTTAATTGAAATGAGTTGCTTACACAAATCAAGATTCATTTCATTTTTCCTACAATATAAGCCATTCATTTTAAATCCTTTTATCCATTCATTTTAAGCCATTCATTTTAACCCAACCATACTAATGATTTATCAACTATATTATGATTAGTATGGCCATCCTTATAGGCCACAGATGTATCATAGAAAATATATTAAGGCATGAACTAATACTCATAACCTAGAACAATCCATATCTATTCATAGACCTTTGAGCACTGGATATGACGTTCAAGGTTCTTCTGAAAAGCCTCAATATTTCAATAAATGATAGTGATGCATATAAGATCTTTAAGCTCTTTCTTTAGGGATGGAGCTTAGCTCCTCTAACTACCTGATGATTATGCTAGGATGAAACTTAATTTTCAATTAGTTTTTACTCATCCTTAAAAAAAATATTTTAACATTAATTTTATCATAATCATTTTTAACACAAGGTTTTATATAGGAAAATCTTGGTGAAATTTTGGCAGCATGCCGTTTGTATATAGGACATTTTTCCATAAAACCTGTACCTGATAGTGGGTTGTTTTCAACAGATAAATTATATAAAGCAAGCAACAACCTAATTTCCATAACTAGCATGCAAATTATATCACTGCATCCGCTATGCAGGAGGCTTTCAACACAGATATGCTTTCTAGTAGTTCAATCAACAACTTATAAATGAAATGCACTATCCAATAGATGATATGAACAATAACTAACAATGGATAGTTATGAGATTTGTGCAGACTTGTTCTCACAAGAGCATACAAACATATAAGTATAAATAAACAATGAGAGCATTTTAATGTATATGGATATGAAAGATAAATGCTCCCCCTCAATTATGCACTCGACTCATTTAATGCCTTTTTTTTTTTAATCATTTAGCTAAGAGATTTAAGATTATCAATGATTAAAACTTGGCTCTAGATGCATAGGATTTAAAGGACCAAAAAGTCACAATAAATATCTTTTCTATGAGTTAAGCCAATATTTGCCTCTTCACAATGTGTGAGAGGCATGAGTTAGAATGACTTTTAAAATTAACTGATCATGCATAGGTTTCTTTCAAATTTCTTTTCTAGATTTGATACCTAGTGCAAATAATTTTAGTCATTCAACTCATCTCTATGTACATGAAGCTCTAATAGATTTGATTTTAACTTGAGAGCTTATGGAGCTACAATGAGTAAATACTCTTAACAATTAAATTATTATTTAGTTCAGAGGAGTATTTATAATAAGTGGACATTTTCTAAAAATATTTTCGTGCCTAGTAATGATATCCAAGTGTGTGCAAAAAGCGTCTAGGAGAATATGAATTTTTGAATACATCTCTTTGGACAGTGGTATGTATCCTTTAGATATGATCACAATTTAGAGCAAGGATATGAACCATGGAATAGGATGAAAATTTTACCGAATGTGATTATAGTTGGTAAAGATTCCTTGCGGAGGATACGGTGAACCAAAATTAGAAGATTTTTATATTTTAAGCACAGAAAAGGAATATTTTGATTAATAAGTGAAACTAGAATCCCTAAGTGGTTGCCTCTAATTTTTATTATGGAAGGATGTCCTTAAGTAAGCACTAGTTAGAATAGGGACTAATGATCATTAGTGCTTAAGCCTAGAGTGATGACTAAGCTATGGTTAAGGCTTTTATATTCAAAAATGAGTTTAGGTTTAAATAATATATATCGAGATGGATTCCCTAAAGCTCAAATTTGTGCAATGGACAAGATATGATTAACTTAAGATTTGTATATTCAAGCATGAATCAAGCATTTAAAATTTGATAACAAGTCGGGATACTTTTGTCCATTTGGAAGTATATTTTTATTAAGCTATAGCCAATGATTTCATATTCTAACCAAAGAATATATGCATTAAGTTCTGATTGGTTATATACTTGTATTTGCAAATTGCCTTGATTTTCAAATGATCTTAGTATATCAAAGGTGGAATGAATATGTTAAGATTTGACATTTTAGGAATAGACCACTTCATAGGCCAATAGACATCACTACCTAAAGCCTAGAACCTAAGAAAAGCATTTATATAACTCCAATTGGAATTCATTCCTCCTTAAGTTCTAATGAGTTTCCTTTCTTTACAACCCATACCATTTTTCTATCTTTGAGTCTTGATGGGTTAGGACTAGGTGACACTTTGACTCTCCATACTCGTTTGGGTTTCACACCTTTTCTTTTAAATGGGAAATCAAATTTTATGTGCCCCTTCTTTTTTACATAAGATGCATGTGGTGTGAGTGTATGGATTAGAGGAGGTACTATCATAATGTTTAGATTCTCTTACAAAGTACCCCATGTATAGGTTCTTCCTTTTCCTATTTTCAATTCCATTAAAATCTATACCTTCTTTATCTAAGGTCATCTTTTGTGAACCTAAGAGTTTGTCAAAATTTTCTTTACCTCTAGTGAATGTATAGATGATCTTAGACTAGTCTTCTACTTTCTTTTATAGATCTTGCATCTTTTAATCTTTCAAGTCTTTGCAAACACTTTGTAATTTAATAATCTCTTTAGTCATGTTATTTTCTTTGCATTCAAGTTCTATAATAAGAAGATCTTTATTATTATCATTTGAAGTTTGAGATCTTACTGCTTTCAATTCTTTTTCTAATTTTTCATTCTTATTTACTAACTCTTTGATTTTAAAATCATTTTCCCTTTCAACAAGAACTTTTGATTCACATTATTTCTCACATGCCTCATACTTGTGCTTTAAAGCAGTGTATCTTTTGTTAGCGTTAACAAGTGACTTATAAATTTTAACATATTCAATTTGCAGTTCTTCATAAGTAGGCATGTTCTCACTATAACTACTATTACATGATTCAAAATCAGATGCATCATTCAAATCATCACATGAATCATCGCCGGGATTATCTAATAACATAGAAGGAGACGGGTTTACCTCATTGACGGTTAGAGCTATGAAGCACGATTTACCTCCTTCATGGCTTTTTGAGCTGGAGTCACATGGAGCTATAGACTTTTCATGCTTAGATGCTCCATATCTCTTTTCAAGTTCCTCCCATATTGCTTTAGCGTTTTGACATGCCCTTACTTCATGAAAGATATTAGTATCTAAAGCATAAAATAGAATATTCATGGCATCAAAATTTATTTGAATTAAACTCATATCGTTATCATTCAACTTAATTTCTGATTTGGGGATTTCAACATTATTGAAACTTTTCATAGGTATGATATCCCCTTGAGTCATGACTCTCCAAGTCCTCCAATTCAATGATTTTATAAAGATAGTCATTTTAAGTTTCCAATCAGAAAAATTTTCACCAGAAAACATTGGAGGGTTTGCAGAGAACCTACCTTCACATGATTGGGATACACCAACATGAGCAATTTTGATCTTTTACAAAATGACGTTTAAGTCTAGGTAACGAGGCTCTGATACCAATTGTTAGCTTTGGTGTAATCCCAAAAGGGGGGTGAATTGGTATTTATAAATTCCTTCCTAGGTCAATCAATCTAACAACAGTATTACACAACCTAGGGGCAGTGTAAGTAAATATGAAATTGTAGATATGAAATATTTACCAATATTTAAAGCATACATCACAATTTCAGTATTTCTCAACTCAATGCAATTATGTGTCTATTAGATACGCAATCAGTAAGGAAATTAAATGAATCACACAACAACATATAATGTAGAAAATGTAAAAGTGACATTGAATATGATATCGGGTTTGATTAATCCTACCTACGACCCCCCCCACTTGGTGCACCCGCACAAGGATTACACTAAGGCTCACTTAACGGGTGGAACAACACCTAAACAACCAGGTCAATTTGCACAAGGCTGACCTCAACCTTTATAAACAATCCTTACCGGGCTGGATTATCGCCCCCTCAGGACACACCTAGAATACAATCGTATTTTCACAATATAACTGGTATAGTGATTATGCTTCTCAATCAAGCAGATATGTACCAAAATACAGCACAAGCAAATATGCACTCACAGATGATATGGATTTAATGCTCAGGTGAGATCCAATATGTAAACTCTCTAAGATGTGTGAGTGTATGTATATGTGAGTGTTCAACCTTTGATTCAGGATAAGATATTCAACACATAAATAATCAAAGGAGGTTTAACACAATCCAAATCAAATATCTCAAAGATATTCTAAATGTATAGCACAATAGATATTTTAGATTGAAGTTGGCAAAAACAATATCAAAGATAATATTTTTGCAAATCAAAATCCACAAGCTTGATGAGTCTTGCAATCAAGATGCAAAGACTCACCAGTTATAAGGGTATTCCCGCTAAAAAATTTATTGTTTAAATTAGGGGAAAAACCCTAGCTAAGAACTCTCAATGAAAATAATCAATCAACAAGCAAGGAGAGTTTTAGCAATGTAAAACACTCAATAACACTCTTGGGAATTTGATCTATCAAGGGAATAACAAAATAGGCAGTGCATGGAGCTAGTATGAGTTAAATGATATTTGAAAATTTGAAAGAGTTTTTCCTTAATGATATTGCTAATCACTACTAATCCACATAAATGAACTCATATTTATAGGCTAGGGTAAAATTATAACTGTTTAGGAGCCATAGGGAATTACTAGAAAAAATTTAAAACATATTAGAGCTTTTAAACCATTTTAACCCTTTTAACTGCGGTAATAATTTAAATGACCTGAGAAGGTTCAGGTGGCTGAACCAAGGTTCGGTTGCCTGAATAGACTGAGCTTTGAAAAGCATTTTAAATGGTTTGGTTTCCCGATTCAGGGGTTGCTAGCCCAAACAAAAGTCAGAAACATTTGTTCGTAGGTTCAGGTGCTCGATTAATGGGTCGGTAGTCCAAACAAAGAGGTTCAGTTACCCGGACTAATTTTTGAACTAAAATCTTCGGCAACCCAAGTTGGTGGGGCAACCCTGTCAGAGGGTTCGGGTGCCCAAGGGAGATAGGTTAAAAAATGGTTCGGTTGCTCGAGAGCTAGGTTAACTGTTGACTTTTCAACAGTTCGAGTGATGTGAATTCCCACCAAAATAATGAGATCCGATAACAAAAAAAAGGAACCCAAGATCGTTCTATGTTTAGAATTGAATGATAGACCTCAACCCGTTGTTTATGACAAATAAGAACCTAGATATATACGACCTCAACTCGTTGTTTATTGCGAAACTAGAACCTCGATATAAGAAAGACTCCACAAATGGTGGTGGAAAAAAAAACCGTTTGATAAGTCACTGGTGAACGCCACAGGAAATCCTGATAAGTTTGAATAGTTCTTCAAAGAACCACAGAGAAAATACTCTCACAATTTTATTGAATCATATCTCCTTGTTCTTACAATAAGAATGCTTTTATAGGCATAGCCTGGGAGACAAAGCATTAAATACTTCAAACCACTCTCAACAACTCTCAACAACTTACTAAGACTTATTGTAAGATTACAAATTAGGTTCAACAAGTTACTAAGACTTCTTGCAAGATTACAAATTAAATATAACACAAAATTCAAAGGTAGGCTCAACAACTCAACAACTTACTAAGACCATGCAAGCAAAAAAGTTGTCTTGCATGTATACAAATATAAAACAAAAGTCAAAGAATCAAATCCCATATTTGAATAGCACACCATTATTACAACATTTAAACATGTCAATTTAAGCTTGGCCTTGGTTAGATTCTTCTAGATCTTCAATCATGTTGATGAATCTTTATTGCCCACATGGGTCATGCTCAATGGGCCTCCATGAATTTGCTTGGGTCCATGCCTTTTAAATCAGTCCGTTGAGTGCAGTTTTAAATTTCCTTGCTCGTGCTCTCATACCAAGGCCAATTGGCACTTGGACAAGTTCCTCTGAAGTTGTGCCATGATTTGCATCACTCCCCTCCTCTTGAAAAGGATTTGTCCACAAATCATCAGCTACATCAAAAGGACTCAAATCAGTAACATTAAAAGTGACACTTACATTGTACTCACCAGGTAAATCTAGCTTGTAGGTGTTGTCATTGATGCGCTCTACGACTTGGAAAGGTCCATCTCCTCTTGGAAGCAATTTGGAACATGTTCGTGCCAAAAATCTCTTTTTTCTTATATGCAACCGAACCCAATCTCCGGGTTCAAAAAGCAACTTGTGACGCCCCTTGTTGGCTTGTTTTGCATACTGCTCCATTCTTTGCTCAATGTTGAGTCATGCTTTCTCATGAATTTTCTTGACAAAGTCAACTTTATTTTTGCCATCTAAATTAACATGCTCAGTCAAAGGTAATGGAGATAAATCCAATGGAGTTAAAGGATTAAATCCATACACAATTTCAAATGGTGAAAATTTAGTAGCAGAATGAATAGATCTGTTATAAGCAAACTCAACATGTGGTAAACATTCTTCCCATGTTTTGATGTTCTTTTTAATGATTGCCCTTAATAAAGTAGACAAAGTCCTATTTACTACTTCAGTTTGACCATCGGTTTGTCAATGACAAGTAGTAGAAAACAATAGCTTAGTACCTAGTTTACACCACAAAGTCTTCCAAAAATAGCTCAAGAACATAGCATCTCTATCTGAAACAATTGTTCTAGGCATGCTATGTAATCTCACAATCTCTCTAAAGAACAAATCAGCAACATGTGAACCATCATCCGTTTTGTGACATGGAATAAAGTGTGCCATCTTAGAAAATCTATCCAGAACCACAAAAATTGAATCTTTCCCACGTTTAGTCCTAGGCAATCCTAACACAAAGTCCATTGAAATATCAATCCAAGGCTCACTAGGAATTGGTAAAGGGGTATACAAACCGTTGGACCTCACTCTGGATTTGGCTTGCCTACATGTGACACATCTACCCCAAATTCTCTCAACATCTCTTTTCTTGTGAGGCCAATAGAAGTGTTCCTGCAAAAAGGCTAAAGTCTTTGCAACTCCAAAATGTCCCATTAATCCCCCACCATGAGATTCATGCACTAACAACTCTCTCAAGGAAAAATTTGGTACGCATAACTTATTCTCTCGAAACAAGAATCCATCAAGCCTAAAGAACTTACCACAAGCGGTTTTCTCACAAGCTTGGTATGCTTCACAGAATTCGTGGTCATTAGCGTATAAGTTTTTAATGTGCTCAAAACCAAGCAATTTTGCATCAAGTGTGGAGAGTAATGCATACTTGTGAGAAAGTGCATCAATGACCACATTCTCCTTACCTTGCTTATACCGAATGACATATGGAAACGTCTCAATGAACTCCACCTAATGTGCATACCTTTTGTTTAGCTTGTGTTGTCCTTTCAAGTGTTTCAAGGACTCATGATCAGTGTGAATCAAGAATTCCTTAGGCCATAGGTAGTGTTGCCACGTCTCTAAAGCCCGAACCAATGCATACAACTCCTTATCATAAGTTGTATAGTTTAAGGCTGCCCCGCTTAGTTTCTCACTGAAGTAAGCAACTAGTCGTCCTTCCTACATAAGAACTGCACCTATGCCAATACCTGAAGCATCACATTCAATCTCAAACCTTTTAGAAAAATTAGGTAAAGACAATAAGGGAGCATTGGTTAGGTTCTCTTTGATTAATTTGAATGCCTTCTCTTGTTCTTCTCCCCATCTAAATCCAACGTTCTTCTTGATCACTTTGCTAATTGGTGCGGCTATGCTACTAAAGTCCTTCACGAACCGCTGGTAGAAACTAGCAAGTCCATGAAAACTACAAACATTACCTACACTTGTGGGACTCGGCCACTCTTGGATTGCACGTACCTTCTCTTCATCAACCTGTATACCTTGTGTACTAACAACAAATCCAAGAAATACAAGCTTATCAGTGTAAAAAGTACACTTCTTCAAATTAGCAAACAACTTTTCTTTCCTAAGGACATCTAAAACAGATTTCAAATGTACTACATGATCGTCTGCATTTTTTCTATAAATGAGTATATCATCAAAGTAGACATCTACAAATCTGCCTATAAATGCATGCAAAACATGATTCATAAGTCTCATAAATGTGCTCGGTGCATTAGTCAATCCAAAAGGCATGACTAACCATTTATACAAACCATACTTTGTTTTAAAGGCAGTTTTCCATTCATCTCATTCTTTTATTCTAATCTGATGATAACCACAATTTAAATCAATCTTAAAAAATACACAAGAACCATGCAGTTCATCTAACATATCATCTAAGCGAGGAATAGGATGACGATACCTTATCGTTATGTTGTTGATGACTCGGCAATCAATGCACATTCTCCATGTCCCATCCTTCTTAGGTACCAGTAAAATCGGAACGACGCATGGACTCATGTTCTCCCTCACGTGTCCTTTTTCCAACAACTCACTTACCTATTGGTGAAGCTCCTTTGCCTCCTCAGGATTGCTCCTATAGGCTGGTCGGTTTGGAATTGTCGCACTATGAACAAAATCATTTTGATGTTCAATCCTTTGGATTGGAGGTAACCCATGTTGTGTTTCCTCAGGAAAGACATCCTCATACTCCCGCAAAAGAGAAACAACAGAACTAGACAAAGCAAGGTCAAGTCCGTTAGTATTTAGACAAGCCTCTTTTTACAAAAGTACAATCATCGACTTCTTTGAAAACATTGTTCGCTTAATTTCACTCACTTTTGCATAGAAATTTTTTTGTTTTCTCTCTGATTTTTTCTCAATGGCCGAATTTTGATTTTCTTTTTCTCTCTCATTTTTCTTAGCCTCTCTCTGATTTTCACTCCTTTTCTTTTGTTCATTCTCTTTTTGTAATTTCACTTGATCCTTATATACTTGTTGCAGACTTAATGGTACAAAAGTGATTGATCGTTGATTAAGTACAAAGGAGTATTTGTTAGTAAAGCCATCATGCTTCACATGCCTATCAAGCTGCCACGGACGCCCTAGCAATAAGTGTCCATCTTGCATCGGTACTACTTCACACAACACTTCATCTTTGTATTTACCTATTCAAAATGCGACTAACACTTGGTTGTTTACCCTTATCTCATCACTATCATTTAACCATTACAACTTGTATGGTCTAGGGTGCTTCAACATGGGTAGTCCCAGTTTTTCCACTATAATTGTGCTTACAACATTAGTACAACTACCACCATCAATAATCACACTACATACCTTGTATTTGACGTAGCACCTAGTGTGAAAGATGTTCTCTCGCTACACTTCATCAACTCCTTTTGCTTGCAAGCTCAATGCTCCCCTTGCTACCAATGTCAATGTATCAAGGGCTAAATATTCCTCCTCGGAAACGTCCTCGAATGGTGGCATGTCGTCGTCATCGAAATCTTCATTGTCAGTCACAATTTCACCATTGTCTTGCAACACCATGACCTACTTGTTTGGACATTGACTTGCTATGTGTCCCATGCCTTGACATTTAAAACATTTAATGCCACGATTCCTAGAGGTAGAAGTGTTAGTTTTACCTTGAGGAACGTGGCGGGTGTTTGCGGACTTGGGCTAGGCTTTGGATGTTTGTGACTTGTCCAATTTCTTGGTATAACTCGGTTTCCAAGAGGCAAAACTAGAGTTATGGGTTGCACGAGATATACCTCCCTTCTTGAGTTATTACTCCACTTTGAAGGCCATGTGCATTATATCTTCCAACTCCACATAATGCTACATGTTTACCTTATCTTGGATTTCCCGGTTTAATCTAAATAAAAACCTAGCCATTATAGCTTCTCGGTCTTCCTCTACATTAGCCCAGATCATAGCAATCTCCATCTCCTTGTAGTAATCCTCTACGCTCTGGCTTCCCTGCCTAAGACCTTGTAGATTTTTGTACAACTCTCGGTAGTAGTAACTTGGAATGAATCACTTTCTCATCACCGTTTTCATCTCCTCCCATGTTTCTATTGGTCGTTCTCTATTCTGCCTCCTGTTTATAACAAGCTAATCCCACCAAGTAATAGCATAGTTAGAAAATTCAATCACAGCTAATTTTACCTTCTTTGTTTCAGAATAGTTGTGGCCGTCAAATATGAAATCCATCTTCTCCTCCCACTCAAGGGAAGCTTCAGGGTTGGATCTACCTTGAAATGATGAAATCTTCATCTTAATACCACCCAAGTTGTTATCTTCTCGGTTCCTAGCTTCTCTAAACCACCCTCCATGTCTCCTATTACTAACAATAGAATCCCGATCATCTTCTTCATCAAAACCAACCCCATAAGGCTCTTCATCTTCATCCCTCACTCCCCTCAGTTGAACTCTTTCCCTTCTACGCACATCAGGGGTGTTTTATGGCTGCTTCTCACGTGTATTCTCCATTTGATCTATTCGTTCGTGAACCTGCTCCAGTTCCAATCTCATCACACACCTCATCTCACTCATCATGGCCTCCAAAACACTTTCGGATCAGCCAGTTTCATAGCATCTTCGACAACGCTCTTAGCACTATTGTGAGACATGATTTCTGTAGGGCAAAGTTAGAAAGGAAAAAAAAATGGCCCTTACAATTCTCTCCCTTACGTGTTTACACTCAAGAAGGTCTACACTCATGTTTCACTTAAAAAATACGTGGCTTTTAACCCTCTAATGTTCTCACCACTCTTGCCTTGTTCCACTCCATAATTCTCTTCCATTTCATTTGAAACTAAACAATACTTCGAAATTTCGAATAACGATTCACCAAGAAATAATCAAGGAATTTCAAATAGCATGAATACAAGGAACATGACTGATTAGATTTTCGAAAGCACAAAATACGTGGCTTTTTTATTCATTATTATTTTTTGATCCTTCATTTTCTTGTTCTTTTTTTTTATTTATTTTTTGTTTTTTTTATGATTAGCAACAGGCTTTTGACAATAACTGAATAATATTTTGAAATAAACTAGAACAAACAAAATATGAGCAGAATGAGGTAGAGGAAATTCGGCTAAACTAGGGTATGTGAATCGAATTTGGAAACTACAAGAACACAGAATAAAGAAACAAAAGAAAGGTTTTAAGGGATAGGCAAACCTGAACTAGAACTTGTGCTCTGATACCAAATGATCAAATTCCCACCAAAATAATGAGATTCGACAACCAAAAAAGGAACCCAAGATCGTTCTACGTTCAGAATTGAATGATAGACCTTGACTCTTTGTTTAGGACAAACAAGAACCTTGGTATATATGACCTCAACCCGTTGTTTAGTGCGAAACAAGAACCTCAGTATAAGGAAGATGCCACAAACGGTGGTGGAAAAAAAATCGTTTGATAAGTCGTTGGTGAACGCCACAGGAAATCTTAATAAGTTCGAATAGTTCTTCAAAGAACCGCAGAGAAAATACTCTCACAATTTTACTGAATCATATCTCCTTGTTCTTACAATAAGAACGCTTTTATAGGCATAACCTGGGAGACAAAGCATTAAACACTTTAAACTAGTCTCAACAACTCTCAACAACTTACTAAGACTTCTTGCAAGATTACAAATTAGGATAAACAATTCTAAACAACTCACGAAGACTTTTTGCAAGATTACAAATTAAATATAACACAAAAGTGAAAGGTAGGCTCAACAACTTACTAAGACCATGCAAGCAAACAAGTTGTTTTGCATGTTTATAAATGTAACACAAAAGTCAAAGAGTTAAGTCCCATATTTGAATAGCACACCATAATTACAGCATCTAAACATGCCAATTTAAGCTTGGCCTTGACTAGATTCTTCTAGAGCTTCAATCATGTTGATGAATCTTTGTTGCTCACGTGGGTCATGCTCAATGGGCCTCCATGAATTTTCTTGAGTCCATGCCTCTTGAATCAGTCTGTTGAGTGCAGTTTTAAATTTCCTTTCTTGTGCTCTCATAACTGGCCCAATTGGCACTTGGACAAGTTCCTTTGGAGTTGTGCTATGATTTGCATCATCGGGCGCCCGAGGAGTTTTGAACTCTTGGGGTTCGGTCGCCCGAGGTCTCTCAAATTTTCTTATAATGTTCAATTTAGTTTATATTTAACACTCATGAATTCTGTATGATATATGCACATGAGTGCTGGATCCTAGGGTCTTACTAAGGTCGCCCAAAAACCTGACGTCAATCGATCGAAGGGTCCCTAAGGTCATTTGGTCCCTATGGTCAATCTATGGCATTTCTGAGCATTAAATCCTATAATGCATGCAGATGCATTATTATAGACCATATAAATTATTACAAACCAATTAAAAAGAATGCAAATGCAATAGAGAATATCTCTTCATTCTTCCGATTCTTCAATTGCCATAAATGAAGTTTGATCTTCATAGTCCGTATGGTTTGCTTAAGTTCCTACCAACAGTGCATGCTAAGGATAAACCTATTCAAGAAGCTCAGAGCATAGGTGAGAAACATTGGTTTTATCATAATCAAAATGGGATCGGACTCATAGAGTCAACATATTTTAAAACCATTATTCAATAGATTAAAGAAAAATCCACCAGCATGATCAGATGAACATACTCAAATAGTTATTAAGGTCAAAGCTTTAGTCAAAAGTCTTCCTTGCCTTAGCATTCCCGACCCAAAAGCTTGTATGATAGTAGAAACAGATGCCTTTGATGCTGGATTTGGAGGAATTCTTAAACAACGGTTAGATTCAAAAGAAACCTTGGTTAGGTTTTACTGAGGTGTCTAGTCAGGGCCATAAGTTAACTACTCAACAATTAAAAAAGAAATTTTATCAATTGTTTTATGCATTCACAAATTTCAAGATGATTGATTTAATAAAGAATTTCTACTAAGAGTATATTGTAAGAGTACAAAAGATATTTTAGAAAAGGATGTTAAAATTTTGGTTTCAAAACAAATTTTTTCCAGATGTCAAGCAATCCTTTCTGTGTTTGATTTTCAAATTGAATTTATTAAAGGCACTTCAAACTCAATTCCATATTTTTTAACAACAGACTTTTTATAGGAAAAAAATGTCTAGGTGACAGAGGACTAGTGACTATTACTCAAAAGAAGCCACTCCTTCAAAAGAAATCCCTATTCACAATAAATATTCACCTCTTATAGGACCTCAAGCCCCTTATTTCAAAGCCATCATGGAAGTACTACAATCCTCTTCTCAACAGTATCCTATTTCTTAAAAGATATCAAAAGGCTACATAACAAAAGATGTCTTCGAAGATCTGTTTCCCATTGAACCTGAATGGGATTCATCTTCCCCCTTTGAAGTCATCAAGAATTATTTCTTCAAAGGTTGTCATTTTGAAACTCTAGACACCCTAAAGGATAGAAGATTTTATGAACTTATTTTGATAGAAACAAACTTTGTTTTTATAGATCATAACCATGATCTGCAAGATGCTTAAAAAATCAATTTTTCAAAAATCAAGATTTTGAAAATTATTTCTCCTTCGGAGTGGGGTCAGCACCCATGTGTTTCCAAAATATTTAAGGGAGTTTTTGTCCCTCAAACTTATGATTATCAATATTATATCAAAGCCTGGTTCAATACCATGTTTGTTCGGAATTTTTCACATTCATGGTTTTTTCATTTTGATCAAAAAATTTTGAAATATTTTCTTAAGTGGTTCCTAACCTAGTTCAAATTCTTTGGCTCAGTCAAAAGCATTCTTTGAGAAGTAATTCAAAATGACTTTGAATTATTTCAAAAGAATTTCAATCATTCTCCTGATTTATTTGATAAATCTTCAAGCATATTACTGTTTTGTTCCTATTTCATGATTACATGGATCACTTGTTAGGACTATATCATAGTTCCTCCTGAAGAAATTTCACTATGTTATTCAAAAACATTACAAAGAGTTTTTAAAGTTAGATAGTGGGATAAGTTTACCATGCTCGAGGGAAAAGTTAGAGCATGGCTTGATCAGAATTTTGAACTGAGATCCTCCCCATCAAGTTCTTATTTAAAATCAAAAGACAATAAGAAGTTGATCGAAGAATATGGTGTTGTTTCAATAGTATCATCACAAAAGTTAAAATCAAGCACAAAGTCAAAATTACTAAAGATGATCACCCAACTCGAATTAGACGATTTTGATCCATTTGAAGATCAAGATTCACCTCAAGTCGTTCATCTAAATTTACTTGGTTTAGATATCGACACGTGGTACAAGTTTATTCAAAAGGAAGATTTGCAAGAGGAAGCCTCCTTGAAAAAGACTGTTTCAAAAAAGAAATAGTTGCCATGCCAAAGCTTATGACCCACTGAAGACCATATTGTCAAAAGAAGACAGAAGTTATCAAATTTGTCAAAAGTTGCTGCGAAGTTATCATCAATGTTCGTTCAAAAGTCAAAAGTGGACGGACCACCTTTTCTATCCTTACAATCCTTTCTTTTTCCGCTATCAACCATTTGGCCCAGCTAATAATATTTTATTAAAAATTTTGAGAGTGTGTTTTTACACTTGTCCACCATTTGGGGCCAGGGTTGTATATTTTATTGTTTTATTTTGTTTAGAGTCTGTATCTTAATTGAAGGTGGTGGGTTCTCACACAAATGTAGCCATCCATGTGCTATCACCTTTAATTAAAGTTTGTTGTCTGGTTGCGTCGGCCGAAAATTATTGTAAGGAATCTTTGAAAATCTCCAAAGCTAAGTGGTCGATGGGGCCCAATGAGCACCCGCACTTACTTTGCAGACGTCAAAGGGTTTCAAGTCCGGCCCTTCGAGTTTATAAATAAGTCTTTCTTCCATTTGTAAACTCGCACCAAGTTGGGGGTTTCTAAAGCACAAAATAGCAAAACTTCCACGAGGAAAAAATATTTGATTTTGGGGTGAGGTGATTTCCATACTTATTGGAATCCAAAAAAAAAAGACTGAAAACAATCAATTTTTTTCCTTTTTTTATTTTTTTTTATTTTTTATGATCCTTCTTTTTCTTTTTCTTCTTCTTCTTCTTCTTCTTCTTCTTCTTCTTCCTCTTCTTCTTCTTCTACAGAATAAGATTTTGAAATAAACTAGAACAAACAAAATACGAGTGGAATGGGGCAGAGAAAATTTGGCTAAACTAGGGTATGTGAACCGAATTTGGAAACTACAAGAACACAGAATAAAGAAACAAAAAAAAGGTTTTAAGGGATAGGCAAACCTGAATTAGAGCTTGTGCTTTGATACCAAATGATGCGAATTCCCGTAAAAATAACGAGATCTGACCAAAAAAAAGGAACCCAAGATCGTTCTACGTTCATAATTGAATGATAGGCCTCGACCCGTTGTTTACGACAAACAAGAACCTTGGTATATATGACCTCAACCCGTTGTTTATTGTGAAACAAGAACCTCGGTATAAGGAAGACGCCACAAACGATGGTGGAGAACTATTTGATAAGTCCTTGGTGAATGCCACGGGAAATCCCGATAAGTTCGAATAATTCTTTAAAGAACCGTAGAGAAAATGCTCTCACAATTTTATTCAATGTTCCCTTTTTTCTTACAATAAGAATGCTTTTATAGGCAAAGCCTGGGAGACAAAACATTAAACACTTAAAACCACTCTCAACAACTTACTAAGACTTCTTGCAAGATTACAAATTAGGCTCAACAACTCTCAACAATTTACTAAGACTTCTTGTAAGATTACAAATTAAATATAACACAAAGTCAAAGGTAGGCTCAACAACTTACTAAGACCATGCAAGTAAACTAGTTGTCTTGCATGATTACAAATTAAATATAACACAAAAGTCAAAGAGTCAAATCCCATATTTGAATATCACACCATTATTACAACACTTAAACATGGCAATTTAAGCTTGGCCTTGGCAAGATTCTTCTAGAGTTTCAATCATGTTGACGAATCTTTCTTGCTCACGTGGGTCATGCTCAATAGGCCTCCACAAATTTACTTGATTCCATGCCTTTTGAATCATTCTGTTGAGTGCAGTTTTAAATTTCCTTGCTCGTGCTTTTGTAATCGGCCCAATTGGCACTTGGACAAGTTGCTTTGAAGTTTTTCTATGATTTACATCATTTAGGGTTTAAAGCCTAGGTTTTTGGGTTCAGGGTTTAGGGTTTAGGGTTTAGGGTTTACGAGTTTTGGGTTTATGATTTAGGGTTTAGGGTTTAGGGTTTTGGGTTTTGGGTTTAGGCTTTTAGGGTTTAGGGTTTAGGGTTTAGGGTTTACTATTTGGGGTTTAGGGTTTAGGGTTTAGGATTTTGGGTTTGAAGTTTAGGGTTTAGGGTTTAGGGTCCGTCAAAATTTAAAGATTATAGGAAAATTAAGAGGGCATAACTTCTACGTTTGAACTCCGACTTAGACAATTATTTTTATTTATTTGGGGATAGCATAAAATTTCTGAAGCAATGGTACAATTGGTTACCGGTTTTGGAGTCGATTTGGGGTTATGGTTTAAGTTTTAGTTTTTATGGTTTTAGGTTTAGGGTTTAAGGTTAAAGGTTTACGGTTTAGGGTTTATGATTTTAGGGTTTAGTGTTTAGGGTTCCTGGTATAGGGTTTAGCATTTAGGGTTTCGGGTTTAAGGTTTGGGGTTTAGAGTTTTGGGTTTAAGGTTTGGGGTCTAGGGTTTATTGTTTAGTGTTTAGGGACTAGGGTTTAGGATTTAGGGTTTAGAGTTTAGGGTTTAGGGATTACGATTTAGGGTTTAGGGATTAGGGTTTAGGGTCTAGGGTTTAGGTCCTGGGTTTAGGGTTTAGGGCATATGGTTTAGGGCTTAGGGTTTAGGGGTTAAGGTTTAGGGTTTAAGGTTTAGGGTTTGGGGTTTAAGGTTAAGGTTTAGCATTTAGAGTGTAGGGTGTTAGGGTTTAGGGTTTTATGTTTTTGGGTTTAAGGTTTAAGGGTTTAGGGTTTAGGGTTTAGGTTTTAGAATTTTAGGGTTTAGGGTTTAGGGTTCAGGATTTTGTGTTTAAGGTTTAGGGTTACAGTTTAGGGTTTACGGTTACAGTTTAGGGTTTAGGGTTTAGGGTTTAGTGTTTAGGGTTTAGGGTTTAGGGTTTAGTGTTTAGGGTTTAGGTTTAGGGTTTAGTGTTTAGGGTTTAGGGTTTAGGGTTTAGAATTTTAGGGTTTAGGGTTTAGGGTTTAGGATTTTGTGTTTAAGGTTTAGGGTTACAGTTAGGGGTTTACGGTTACAGTTTTGGGTTTAGGGGTTCATTGTTTAGGGTTTAGTGTTTAGGGCTTAGGATTTAGGGTTTAGAGTTTAGGGTTTTAGGGTTTAGGGTTTAGGGTTTAGGGTTTAGTGTTTAGGGTTTAGGGTTTAGGGTTTAGTGTTTAGGGTTTAGGTTAGGGTTTAGGGTTTAGGGTTTAGGGTTTAGGTTAGGGTTTAGGGTTTAGCATCTGTCAAACTTTAAAGATTATAGGAAAATTAAGAGGGCATAACTTATGTGTTTGAACTCCGATTTGGACAATTTTTTTTATTTTTTTATTTTGGGGTAGCAGAAAATTTCTGAAGCGATGGTACAATTGGTTTCCGATTTTGAAGTCGATTTGGGTTTATGTTTTAAGGTTTATTTTTTATGGTTTTAGGTTTAGGGTTTTAGGTTATAGGTTTACGGTTTAGGGTTTAGGGTTTTAGGGTTTAGTGTTTAGGGTTCACGATATAGGGTTTAGCATTTAGGGTTTAGGGTTTAAGGTTTAGGGTTTAGGGTTTAGGGTTTAAGGTTTAGGGTTTAGGGTTTATTGTTTAGTATTTAGGGATTAGGTTTTAGGATTTAGGGTTTAGGGTTTAGGGTTTAGAGTTTAGGGTTTAGGGATTAGGGTTTAGGGTTTAAGGTCTGGGTTTAGGGTTTATGACATAGGGTCTAGGGCATAGGGTTTAGGGTTTCGGGATTAGAGTTTAGGGTTTAGGGTTTAGGGGTTAGGGTTTAGGGTTTAAGGTTTAGGGTGTAGGGTGTTAGGGTATAGGGTTTTATGTTTTAGCGTTTAGGGTTTAGAATTTTACGGTTTAGGGTTTAGGGTTTATGGTTTAGGATTTGGTGTTTAGGGTTTAGGGTTACAATTTAGGGTTTAGGGTTTAGGGTTTAGAGGTTTACAGTTTAGGGTTTAGGGTTTAGGGTTTCAAATTTGGGGTTTAGAGTTTAGGGTTTAGGGTCCATCAAATTTTAAAGATTATAGGAAAATTAAGAGGGCATCACTTCTTTGTTTGAACTCCGATTTTGATGATTTTTATTTTATTTTGTGGTAGCAGAAAATTTGTGAAGTGATGGTACGATTGGTTTTCGATTTTGGAGTCGGTTCTGTGTTATGGTTTAAGGTTTAGTTTTTATGGTTTTAGGTTTGTGGTTTAAGGTTTAAGATTTACGTTTTACGGTTTACGGTTTTAGGGTTCATGGTATAGGGTTTAGCATTTAAGGTTTAGAGTTTAAGGTTTAGTATTTAGGGTTTAGGGTTTTAGGTTTAGGGACAAAGGTTTATTGTTTAGTGTTCTAGGACTAGGGTTTAGGGTTTAGGGTTTTGGGTTTTGGGTTAGGGTTTAGTGTTTAGTGCTTAGGGTTTAGGGTTTAAGATTTAGGATTTAGGGTTTAGGGTTTAGGGTTTAGGGTTTTTGGGTTTAAGGTTTAGGTTTTAGGGTTTAGGGTTTAGGGTTTAGAGGTTTGGGGTTTAAGGTTTATGGTTTAGGGTTTAGGGTTTAGGGTTCAGGGTCCGTTAAACTTTAAAGATTGTAGGAAAATGAAAAGGTCATAACTTCTTTGTTTGAACTCCGATTTTGACGATTTTTTAATTATTTATTTTGGGATAGCAAAAAATTTCTGAAGCGATTTTACAATATGTTTTCGGTTTTGGAGTCGATTCGGTGTTATGGTTTAAGGTTTAATTTTTATGGTTTTAGGTTTTGTGTTTAAGCTTTAATGTTTATGGTTTAGAGTTTACGGTTTTAGGCTTTTGTGTTTTGGATTCACGGTATAGGGTTTAGAGTTTAGAGTTTATATTTTAGGGTCTAGGGTGTTAGAATTGGTGTATTCCCATGAGGGGGGGGGGGTGAATTGGAATTTAAAAACTTTTTCAACTAGGTTAATTTATCCAACAACGGTAAATACACAACCTAGGGTCAGTCTATACAATTTTCAAATGCGTAGATAAGTATAATGAGGAAACTAAGTCATACACATCATTCACCCATAACATATATGTGTGGTAAGTATAAACTGCAGAAATATAAACAAACACACGATATGTTATCGGGGTTCGGCCAACTGTTCCTACGTCCCCGTCTCTAGCTCGCAAGCCCGAGGATTCCACTAATAGCTCACTTAAGGGTGGAGCGGCACCGTTTACAAGCAGGTCAAATTAACACAGGGCTGACCTCAACCTTAACCAGGTCAAATTAACACAAGACTGACCTCAACCTTAACCAGGTTAAATTAACGACGCTGACCTCAACCTACACGCCTTGACAGGACGACGAACCTAACTTTCCTAACCGGGTCTAAGCCAATCTGGGACTATTCTAGGGCTAGTCTACCTCTTCAAGCCCGTACCTGGATATACAACAAATGTGTATATAATCAGGTGGTACAGTGATTGTGCTTTTGTGTAAAGCAGATATGTACCACAAATGCACGCAATAACATATACCACAATATGATTCAATATGTAAGCTCAATGTGGTCTAAATGGTTCAACTCTCAAAGGTATTTTCTATCAGTGTAATGTATACGTGAGAGTGACAAACAAGCAATCTTTGTATCGCAAGATATTTAGCAAATAAGTTCACACAAAGATGTCAAGTCTCAAGTATATCAATCAGAAAGATATCTCAAGCATGTAAGTATCAAATGATGTATATGCTTGGTTTGCAAAAGATGTGTAATCTTTGTATTCAGCAAATAATATATGAGTGAAAGACTATGGCAACAAAGATCATAATGACACAAACAAATATCTCTTCAAATATATTTATCAATATAAAGCACACTAGATATTTGAAAATGATTTTGAAAAGATTTTGCAAACAAAATACTATAAGATCTTCTCAGGATATTGCAATGAAGGTGCAAGCTTGGAAGATCCAACAAAGTCTTCTTAGGGTAGACTTATCAACAAAGTCCCCTACAAATCCTTAGGTTTTGCTCTCAAATAAAATCATGTCAAGCAAATAAAACAAGGAGAGCAAACCTTCCCACACACACACTTAATCCACTTACAAATGATGTACACACTATTAAACGATAAGCATGAGTGAATGGGGCTAAAAAATGTGTAGTATAGGCTTTTGGGTTTTCAGAGAATTTCCCCTAATCAAAGTAGTTAATTGACCGGTGCAAACTGCAAGTGCACAGTATCGTAGTTTTATAATATAATGATGTGTAGAGTATCGTCCTCAAGGATTGATGTCTTAATTTTACCAAGTACTGAAATTTTACTAACCTTGATTTTATTTAGAAAAATTAATAATTTTAGACTGCGAAATTTAAACAAAGCTACTTTAAATAAACTATTCAGGAGAATTTAAAACTGGATACCGCGTGTTAAATTAATGATGGTGAAAACTTCTAGGAAACCGATTTCACCTAGTTTCTCACGTGCTTTACTCATTTAGCTAATTCAATTTCGTTTTCTCTATTTGTTAGCAAATCGCCAATTTTTCCAAAAGCCTCTTTCGACAGTCAATCAGAACCTATTCTTGTTTATTATTTAACATAAGAGTATACAAATTAATAACACAAGAACGCAATAAGACCTCGATTTTTAATGCTACGTAGGTTCATACAAGTCTTTCGATCTCTATATTTACCTACGCTGAATTATCCAAGATCTATCCTATAATCCCCCCTTTCGGTAGCAAATCACAAGACTAAAATCATTTAATTAATGGCCAGTTAATTAAAAGCATTAGGCATAGAATAACTCAAACAAACATTAATGAAAACTACTTCAGATTAGCATCAAAGAGCAAGCATAGTTCGAAACTGGCTACATCGTTTTCCTAGAATTCAAAATTTTAGTTCATTTTGAAAATTAAATTCAACATAACAGATTTCACCATATTTTCTTCAATTTGGAGTGTACGGAAAAGATCAACACTCGCCGCACCGCCGTCTCGCGTCACGAACACCCCGAACACCGCCGTTGTTTGCCACCTTCCGATTCTAAAAAGATATTATTTTTGCGTGCTTCCAACTCTCCTTTGCTGGCTTTGTGTGTATCTTCGCAGCAGCCCCAAAAGAAAACCACAAGAAAACTCCTAAAAAATTTTTTTTTTCCAAGAAGCTCTCTGTGTTTTGGCCTCCCTTGTGTGTCTAACCAAGAAAAATCAATTCTTTTTTTTTTTTTGTAAGATGCAGCTTTTTTCCTCAGCCCAGCGCACGCTGCCCCCCTCTTCCTTTCCTATGCACCCCTCTCTCCCAAGGAAACCCTCCTCCTTTTGACTTTTCCTCTTTCCTTTCCTTTTTGCTTTCCTTTCTTTGCTTTTCTACCCTTCCTTTTGTCTTTCCATTTTTTGTCTTTCCTTTCTAAAAATCCAGCACCTCACCCTTCTGAGATGACCCGACTGCATGGCCGGGTCACATCTCATTTCTTGATTTTTTGATTTTCTATTTTTTTTTCAAAGGTACATGAACTGCCCTCCTCTTTCAAGCCCACTTTAGACCCTCTTACAGCTCATAACTCTCAAAGCTTAAAACACAAAAGATGTAGAGCTCTTTTTTAGTTTTTCCTAGAATTTTGAATTGTCTCGATCGGGGCTCAGATGAGAAAGTTACGCTAAGATTACGAAGAATTGTCGAAATAATCCATAAAATGGCGTATGGTAACTTCACGTCTAATTTCGATCTTGATGCATCCATTATTTCGCAAAATGCAAAACATGAAAATTGTAGAACATTTTCTTATCTTTCTATGGCATCCTAAATCATTTTAATTAGAGGTTGGATGAGAGAGTTACGTACAGATTAAAAAATGTCATTGGTTTTTGGCTTCCAATAGTTGCCCTACAAGAAAAAATACCAAAATTTCATAAATTACTTAATAAAATTCAAATATTATAAATAGAACATAATGTTAAAATATTGAGAGTAATTAGGCATTTAAATACAAAATAAGATTCCCAATGCATGAATTAAAGCAACTAATTACGCAATTTAAGCGCGTAATCATTAATCCACGCTAACTTTCTCAAATGATCTCATATATATATAGGCATGGGAGAAAATATGACCATTGGGGATCTATTGGGTATTCTTAGGAAAGTTTAATGATATTTAAAGCATTTTAACCCTATTTAAAAAATATTAACTACGGTAAAAAATCAGGGCAACCCGAGAGGTCCAGTCGACCAGAATAGGTTCGGTCGACCAAGTTTCATATGGCTCGGTCGACTAGGGGACTTTTGAACTAAGGTCTCGGTCGACCAGGAGAAGAATATTTCTCAATTTTCTGAGGTTCGGTCGATCAGGCCATTTTGAACTGGCTGGTTCAGTCGACCAGATTGCTGAGAATTCTCCCGAGGACCCTCCGATCGACTAGGTAGTTGGAGAACAAAAGTTCTCGGTCAACCGAATGGTCAAATGTTGACCAAGGAGGGTTTTGGTCGACCAGGTCTCTTTGAACAACATGGTTCGGTCGACTAGGTGGTCAAACTTTTGACCCAGGGAGGTTTCGGTCAACCAGGGTTTTTTGAACTACCTAGTTCGGTCGACCAGATGGTCAAACTTTGACCCAGGGAGGTTTCGGTCAACTAGGCCAAAATGAACTGACTTAGCTGGTCGACCAAAAGTGCACCATGTGTGCATTTCGGTCCTGTTAAATAAACAAGCCCTATTCAAGCGCCTAACAAACATATGTGTAAATGTGTGTGTCCTAGAGTCACTTGAGGTCCAATTTGAAGATACCGAAAAAGTTTGGTAAGGTCTTTCTAAGGTCCTTTCTCATTCATGGTTTGTTTGAGCTTACGTAATAAATCATACATGTGATGTGTGTGAGCTTATTACAAACTAAATAGCCCTAATCAATATTACAGACCAATTAAATATATTACAATACTGAATTATAAATTGGTCTTCAGGCTTTGTTTGCTTTGTGCACATCTTGATCTTAATTGTCTTTGTTCCTGCACAAAAACTCAAACACTCATTAGATACAATGAGTATTTTTCATAATCAAAACCGGGCATGACCAATAAGGTCAACATAAGGTTTATTGTTTAGTGTTTAGGGACTTGTGTTTAGGGTTTAGGGTTAAGGGTTTGGGTTTAGGGTTTAGGGTTTAGGGCTTAGGTTTCACAATTTAGGGTTTAGGGTTTAAGGTTAGGGTTTAGGGTTTGGGGTTTGGGGTTTAAGGGTTTTTGATTTAGGGTTTAGGGTTTCGAGTTTGAGGTTTAGGATTTAGGGTTTAGGGTTTAGGGTTTAGGATTTTAGGGTTTAGGGTTTAGGGTTTTTTGGGTTTAGTGTTTAGTGTTTAGGGTTTAAGGTTTAAGGTTTAGGGTTAGGGTTTAGGGTTTAGGGTTTTTGGGTTTAGGTTTTGGGGTTTAGGGTTTAGGGTTAGGGTTTAGAGTTTAGGGTTTAGGGTTTAGGGTTTTAGGGTTAGGGTTTATGGTTTAGGGTTTATTGTTTACGATTTAGGATTTCGGGTTTAGGGTTTAGGATTTAGGGTTTAGGGTTTACGGTCCATCAAACTTTAAAGATTATAGGAAGATGAAGAGGCCATAACTTCGTCATTTGAATTTTGACTTGGACGATCATTTTTATTTATTTTGTATTTTGGGGTAGCAGAAAATTTTTGAAGTGATGGTACGATTGGTTTCTAATTTTGGAGTCGGTTCGCGGTTATGGTTTAAGGTTTAGTTTTTATGGTTTTAGGTTTAAAGTTAAATAATAAAGGTTTACGATTTAGGGTTTATAGTTTTAGGGTTTAGTGTTTTGGGTTCACTGTATAGGGTTTAGCATTTAGGGTTTGGGGTTTAAGGTTTAGGGTTTAAGGTTTAAGGTTTAGGGTCTAGGGTTTACTATTTAGTGTTTATGGACTAGGGTTTAGGGTTTAGGGTTTAGGGTTCAACGTTTAGGGTTTAGGGTTTTGGGTTAGGGTCTAGGGTTTAGGGGTTAGGGTTTAGTGTTAGGGCTTAGGGTTAGGGTTTTGAGTTTAAGGGTTAGGGATTAGGGTTTAGGGTTTAAGGTTTAGGTTTTAGGGTTTAGGGTTTGGGGTTTGGGGTTTACGGTTTAGGGTCAGGGTTTAGGGTTTAGGGTTAAAGGTTTAGGGTTTAGGGTTTAGGGTTTAGAGTTTTACGGTTTTGGGTTTTGGGTTTTCTATATTAGGGTTTAGGGTTTAGGGTTTTGGTTTGGGATTTAGTGTTAGGGTTTAGGGTGTAGGATTTAAGGTTTAGGGTTTAGGGTTTATGGTTTTAGGGTTTAGGGTTTTGGGTTTAGGGTTTAGTGTTTAGGTTTTAGGGTTTATGGTGTGTGGTTTATGGTTAGGGTTTAGGGTTTAGTGTTTAGGGTCCGACAAACCTTAACGATTATGGGAAAATTAAGAGGGCATAACTTCTTTGTTTTGAAGTCCAATTTGGACTTTTTTTTTTTTTTGGGTAGTAGAAAATTTCTGAAGCGATGGTATGATTGGTTTCCGGTTTCTGAGACGATTTGGGGTTATGGTTTAAGGTTTAGTTTTTATCGTTTTAGGTTTAGTGTTTAAGGGTAAAGGTTTACGGTTTAGGGTTTATGATTTTTGGGTTTCGTGTTTAGGATTCTAGTATAGCGTTTAGCATTTAGGGTTTAGGGTTTAAGGTTTAGAGTTTAAAGTTTGGGGTTTAAGGTTTGGGGTCTAGGGTTTATTATTTAGTGTTTAGGGACAAGGGTTTAGGGTTTAGCGTTTAGGTTTTAGGGTTTACGATTTAGGGTTTAGGGTCTAGGTTTAGGGTTTAGGGCTTAGGGTTTCGGGTTTAGGGTATAGAGTTTAAGGGTTAGGGATTAGGGTTTAGGGTTTAGAGTTTAGGGTTTAGGGTTGGTGTTTAGGGTTTAGGGTTTTATGTTTTAGGGTTTAGGGTTTAGGGTTTAAGGTTTAGGGTTTAGAGTTTTAGGGTTTAGGGTTTAGGGTTTATTGTTTAAGGTTTGGGGTTTAGGGTTTAGGGTTTAGGGTTTTGGGTTTTGGGTTGGGGTTTAGGGTTTAGGGTTTTGGGTTGGGGTTTAGGGTTTAGGGTTTAGGGTTAGGGTTTAGGATTTAGGGGTTTAGGGTTTTAGGGTTTACGATTTGGGGTTTAGGGTTTAGGGTTTAGTGTTTAGGGTTTAGGGATTAGAGTTTTACGATTTAGGGTTTAGGGTTTAGGGTTTAGGATTTAGTGTTTAGCGTTTAGGGTTACAGTTTAGGGTTAGGGTTTAGGGTTTAGGGTTTAGGATTTTGGGTTTTGGGTTTTGGGTTTAGGGTTTTAGGGTTTAGGGTTTTGTGTTTAGGGTTTAGTGTTTAGGGTTTAGGGTTTAGGGTTTAGGGTTTAGGGTTTAGGGTTTAAGGTTTCGAGTTTAGGGTTTAGGGTACGTCAAACTTTGAAGATTATAGGAAAATTAAGAGGGTATAACTTCTTCATTTGAACTCCGATTTGGATGATTTTTTTTATATTTTTTATTTATTTTGGGGTAGCATAAAATTTCTGAAGCGACGGTACAATTTGTTTCCAATTTTGGAGTCGATTCAGGGTTATGGTTTACGGTTCAGTTTTTATGGTTTTAGGTTTAGGGCTTTAGGTTAAAGTTTTACGGTTTACAGTTTTATGGTTTAGTGTTTAGGGTTCCCGGTATAGGGTTTAGCATTTTGGGTTTTGGGTTTAAGGTTTTGGGTTTAGAGTTTAGGGTTTAAGGTTTGGGGTCTAGGGTTTGTTGTTTAGTGTTTAGGGACTAGGTTTTTGGATTTTGGGCTTAGGGTTTAGGGTTTAAAGTTTAGGGTTTAGAGTTTAGGGTTTAGAGTTTAGGGTTTAGGGTTTAGGGTTTAGGGTTTAGGGTTTAGGGTTCTAGATTAGGGTTTTGGGCATAGTGTTTAGGGCTTTGGGTTTAGGTGTTGAATCAATTGTAATCCCAAGAGAGGGGGGGGGGGTGGTGAATTGGGTATTTAAAATTTTTTTGACACTTATTTACCACTTAAACCCTTCTTTCATATTTACTAACGAATTGTTGTTACTCAATTACTTATGTGCAATGCTATCCAACCTATACACGCAATATAAACAATTTAAATGCAGTGCTGAAAGTAAAGAGTAAAGGGAAGAGAGAAGACAAACACGATTTTTACGAGGTTCAGCCGACTTGGCCTACGTCCTTGCCTTGAGCAACCACTCAAGGATTTCACTAAATCTCTGCTCCTTAAATTGGGTCAGAGCTTCCCTTACAATTCGCTACTTACAAGAGGTACAACTCCCTCCATCTCCGTTGCTTACAAGAGATACAACTCTCTCCTCAAACACCGGATCACAAGCCGAACTGTGAATACAATGAAATCTAAAACACTCAAAATTGCTTCAAACAAAAAGCTTGTGAGTATAATTCAAATTCCTAATACATTAACATATGATATAACTTGAAGCTCAGAATGCATGAAAACGATACAATCGTTTTATGTATGATATGCTTCAACACACAAAACCCTTTTTATCAAAAACTCCCAAGTAAAGAAATATTTGAAATGCTATTAGGGTTATAGTTCACTTTGTAAGGATGCAAAAATATATCTAATGCGAACTTGTTAAAAGCTTTATCTTGAATGTTTTATCAATCTATATCTAAAAGCTTTTCTATCAAATATTTAATCACAACTCGATCTTTGTAATATGCAAATATATACGATATGTAATTGAAAGATCAAAATACTGAGCATAAGGTTTTTCAAACACAATATCCCTCAATTAAATAAATATTCATAAATACCAATGTTATATATTCAAGTGTTTTAATATATCTAAAATAAGAATCCTTTAACTAAATACACACTTGAATCAAACCATTCAATCAACAACATAACCGAAATGAAGTGATGAGCTCTTTTAAGAAAAATATGTGTATGTGTATGTATATGCACATTCAAGATCAACCTTTTAATACTTAATCAAAAATAGATTTTTCAATAATAAGCTCTATGAACACTGTATATATATATATATATATATATATATATATATATATATATATATACTCTTGAATCAAAAACCAATCAATCAAAAGCTAAATAACTTTCTCAAGTAATTATCTTTTCAAAAACAATTTTTATATGTGTTGACTCTATGAGCCCAATCCAATTTTGATAATGACAAATCACTTGGTATTTGATTTGTGTATTGTTGACCTTATAGGTCGCACCTAGTTTTGATAATGACAAATATTGATATTTGATGTTTGCCAAGTGTTTGTGCAGATTCAAATCAAACTTCCTTGATGACACTTTAAGAAACAAGATGACCGTGAAACCTTGTAATTTACATTGTAAAATATAGTCATATCTGTAATAAGGTATGTAATAGTAATCTAGGATATGTCAAATCTAAGCAAGTTAAGAGGAGTTGGGAAATCGAACCTTTGGAGTATAAAACTCCTCGAGCGCCCGAACTCTAAAAGTCAAAATGTTGACCAGTCCTCGGGTGACCAAACCTCAAGTACACACATTTTTCTTGGGCGCCCGAACCCTTCGAAAAGGACTGTTCACCAACTTGGGCGTCCTATGATTTTAGTTCAAATATATCCCCGAGCAACCGAACTCCTGCCTTTGGGCCACCCAAAGTATGACCTGGCAGCTGAAGTCACGAAGCTTGGCTACTAACTTTGATTCGGGCCGCCGAACCCTTATCCGGGTGACCAAACTTAGTTACAGAACCTTTTGAATTGTGTCCTATCGGGCGACTGAACCAAGGTTTAGCCACCCGAACCTTGCCCAATTAAAATTATTTTAACCACCGTAAAACAGGGTTATTTCGGGCTAATTGAATTTTAATCTTTTGAGACTTCTTTAATAATACCCATCCAGTCCCAAACGGTTATATTTTTCACCTGGCTGTAAATATGTTCTCATTTGCATGATCAGAGGGTGATTAAGAAAAAATGATTAGCAATATACTCTCTCTATCTTGAAAATCCTTTCTTTGTCCTAAAACTCTCAAACTTGCATCCCTTGATCAAATCCGAGATTGTGAGAGTTTCATTTGTGTTTGCCTATTTGTTGCTCAAAGCTAATACTCCCATTGTTTGTGTGTGCTTGAGATTTATTTTGTTAGGAGTATAGTTTAGGTTTATCCATGGATTTATCATTTATAAATCTCGTGTGGGACTAAACCTACAAAGCTTTGGTTATTTGCACTTCATTGCAAGTATCTAATAGCTTTGTTTTTGGTGTGCAAAGATTTTTTTCAGACAAGCAAGCAACCCCTTTCAAACTAGCTTTGTGCTCATTTCATTGAAGAAAATCTTTTTGAAACTAATTTGATTATCTGCATAGTATACTTGGAATATTAATGTATTGTTGAAATATTTTATTTAGATTCCAAGTCATTGCTTGTGTTGATTATTCTTGAGCATCATACTGATTGTATTGTGATGAATACTTTTGAGCTTCATTTGACTATACTGTGTTGAGTATTGATTAAGCAAAAAGCACATCACTGAGCTTACATTATATTCATGTGACTGATGTGTTTGTGATTGAGCACATTACTTGGGGTACAAATTTGCTTTACTTGAAAGCACTATTTCATTGTACCATTTGAGTGTAAATATGAGTGATTCCAGGTGTGGCCTAAGGGGGCGATAATCCAGTCCGGTAAGGATTGGTGTAAAGGTTGAGATCAACCCTGTGCTAATTGACCTGGTTTGTATAGGTACCGCTCCACTGGTTAAGTGAACAAGTGATAGTGATAATCCTTGTGCTTATTATCCAAGGTGGGGACGTAGGTAAATTGGCCGAACCTCGATAACATTTCTGTGTGTCACTCTTACTTTATTATTTTTCTGGTGCCTATGTTGTCAATTAAATTGCTTCATTTAATCCCTGTTATATTTATACTGCTTGCACTAGATTGACCATAGGGTTGTGAACATACTGCTGTTAGGAGGAATGCCTAGGTGTTAAAATTTAAAAATACCAATTCACCCCCCCTCTTGGGATCACGGTAAAGCTAACAATTGGTATCAGAGACAAGTTGCATAGACTAGTTGTTATTTTGCAAAAAGATCAAATATGGCCTATAGCTCCGTGACCCCTTTCTCTAAGGGACCATCTTCCACCCGACCTCCTATTTTCAGTGGTGTTAATTACACATTCTGGAAACAGATGATGCGCATCTACCTTCAGAATATTGATTGGAAGGTGTGGAGGATCATCTCTAAGGGAAACTATATTCCTATGAAAACAAAGGGTGCAACTAGGGTTCCTAAAACTGAGGATGAATATGATGATGATGATATGAAAGTTGTTAGTCTTAATGCCACTGCCATGAATATTTTATACTGTAGTATTGATGTAAATGAATTTAATAGGTTTATGACATTTTCTATTGTAAAAGAAATATGGGATAAGTTAGAAGTCACATATGAGGGTACTAGATATGTGAAAGACAGTAGGATAGATATGTTGACCAGTGAGTATGAGACTTTTAGGATGAATGTAGGTGAGTCCATTCAGAGCATGTACACTAGATTCACACACATCATAGACTCACTACATGCATTAGGAAAGACCTATCCCACATATGAGATGATTAGGAAGATCCTTAGAGGCTTACCTCCTGTTTGGGAAGCCAAGGCTACGGTCATTGCTGAGGGTAGAGACCTTAAGGCCATGACCTTAGATGAACTGATAGGTTCCTTGATTACTTATGAATTGTCCATAAATGAAAGGCTTAATGAGAACAACAGGGCTAAGAAAGTTATTGCTTTAAAAACCTCCATGAACATATCTAGCAAGTGCAGTGGATATGAAACTGATGAGGACATGGCTATGCTAACTCGAAAGTTTAGCAAATTTTTTAGGAAAAACAGAAAGCCATTCAAAAATTACAGGGAATCTATTACTGAAAAGGAAGAGTCTAGCAAAAGAAAAGAAAATTCAAATGCTCCTACATGTTATAACTACAATAAAATCGGGCACATTAAACCAGACTTCCCATTGCTGAAAAAGGAAACCAAGAAAAAGAAGAAAGCTATGAAGGTGAGCACTTCATGGGACCAATACAGCAGCAGCGACTCGGACACAGATCATAGTGACATGGAGGTCGCTAATCTGTACTTAATGGCACGCGAAGATGAGGTATTGTCCTCTAGATCATTATCTTCATTTTATTCATTTGATTCTGATTCTGACAGCATGCCTACTTTTAAAGAGTTACAACTTGACTACATTCGTGTATCTAAATTATTAGGCAAAATGACCAAAGAAAATGATGGTTTGAAAAAGAAATGTGAGAATTGGTCAAAACTGTTTAATATTGCGAAAACTTCTCATGCCTCCATTTTAAAAGAAAAGGATGCTACTATTGTTGAGCTTGAGAGGAAATTGGAGGATAGCTCCAAAATCATTTTTAAATTCACTAAGGGCAAAGAAAATTTTGAAAAATTACTTGGTACCCAAAGAAACTCTTTAAGTAAAGAGGGTCTTGGTTTTAATGGTATTGAAAATGTCAGACGACATAATCTTTACTTAGGACACTTTACACGTGAGTCAAAAACTCATATTCCTCCTAAAGAACCTAAGTGTAGATTAAAATGTTTTAAATGTAAATAGATTGGTCACATTCAATTTGATTGTCCACTTAGGAATAAGGATGCTCGAATTATGAAGGTATGGGTAGTTAAAGGAGATCTTGCTACTAACCCTTGTGGACCCAACAAAATTTGGGGACCATCATCAGTCATTTAACTTATTTTGCAGGTATGCCTAAGATCGTCCTCCTCCAAGGACAGATGGTACTTGGATAGTGGGTGCTCGCGACACATGACTGCGACAAAGGAAAATTCACTTCAATTGTTCCCAAGGACGGAGGCTATGTAACATTTGGGGACAATGTCAAAGGACGTATGATCGGGGTAGGTAAGGTTGGTAAGGATTCGTCTCTTACTATTGACAATGTTTTGCTGGTTAATGGACTGAAGCATAATCTACTTGGCATAAGTCAGTTATGTGATATAGGATATAAAGTATCTTTTGAAAATGACAAATGCATAGTAGAAAATAAAACAGATCACAAAGTGCTTTTTACTGCTGATAGACATGAAAATTTTTATTCTACCTCTCTTGATAATCTAGCTTCACAACAAGTAACGTGCTTTTTTGCTATAAATGAAGCTAGCTGGTTATGACATAGGCGTTTAGGACATGCTATCAAGAATTTATTGTCTAAACTTGTTAGAAAATAATTAGTTAAAGGCTTGCCTAAGATGTCTTTTGTAAAGGATAAAATATGTGATGCATGTCAAATGGGTAAGCAAACAAAGTCAAGTTTTAAGAAAAAGAAATTCATATCCACTACTAGACCTTTGGAGATGCTTCATCTAGATCTATTTGGACCTAATTCTGTGCAAAGTCTTGGTGGTAAATCATATGCTTTTGTAATTGTGGATGACTTTTCTAGATTCACATGGGTGTTGTTTCTTGCATATAAAAATGAATCATGTGAACAATTCACCAAACTTTGTAGGAGAATTCAGAATGAAAAAGGGTATAAAATCATTCACATAAGAAGTGATAGAGGCATAGAATTCCAAAATAAAAGCATAGAAAAATATTGTGTCTTAGAGGGCATTTCACATAACTTCTATGCACCTAGGACACCTCAACAAAACGGTGTAGTAGAAAGAAAGAACAGGTCACTGCAAGAAATGGGTAGAACTATATTAAATGAGCATAACTTACCTAAATATTTCTGAGTTGAGGCTATTAATACTGCATGCTATGTTATGAATAGGGTGTTGATTAGACCATCAATTGATAAAACTCCTTATGAATTATGGAATAATCACAAACCTAATATTTCCTATTTTCATGTGTTCGGTTGCAAATGCTTTGTACTTAGAGATAATGAACATCTAGGAAAGTTTGACTCCAAATCTAATGAAGGTATTTTCCTAGGATATGTATTAAATAGAAAAGCGTATAGGGTTTTCAATAAAAGAACTTTAACTGTTATTGAATCTATTCATGTTGTGTTTGATGAGTCTAATCCATTTTCTAATAACGATGATGAAGATGATATTCATATTAGAAAATGTTTAGAGAAAATGTCAATTGAAAACAATGTAAGTGAAAATCAAGAAGAAAATGAAAAATCACTTGAAGATAATGAAAATAGAAATTAGGAGTTGCCTAGAGATTGGAAATTTATTAGAAATCATCCTATAGATCAAATCATAGGCGAACCATATCGTGGAGTAGCGATAAGATCCTTCTTAAGAAATATAGTGAATCATTCTGCTTTCTTATCCCAAGAAGAACCTAAAAACATTAAAGAAGCCATTGAAGATGAGTCTTGGGTGATGTCCATGCAAGAAGAGCTTAATCAATTTGAAAGAAGCAAAGTGTGGACCTTAGTTCCTAGGCCTAATGAGCACACAATCATTGGAATTAAATGGGTATATAAAAACAAGAAAGATGAGAATGGGGTAGTAACTAGGAATAAAGCTAGACTAGTTGCCCAAGGATATAACCAACAGGAAGGGATTGACTTTGATAAAACATATGCTCCTGTTGCTAGGTTAGAAGTCATTCATATGCTACTTTCCTTTGCCACTTTTAAAATTTTAAACTGTTTCAAATGGATGTTAAAAGCGCTTTTCTAAATGGCTATATTAATGAAGAGGTTTATGTAGAACAACCATCCGATTTTGAAAATCATAAATATCCTGATCATGTTTACCGGTTATCTAAAGACTTGTATGGATTGAAACAAGCTCCTAGAGCTTGGTATGAGAGGCTTAGCAGCATTCTACTAGAAAATGGGTTTACCCGTGGCAAGATTGACACTACACTCTTCATCAAGTCCAAAAATGATGATATGCTTCTTGTTCAAATTTATGTGGACGATATCATTTTTGGGGCAACCAATGATGAGTTGTGTAATGAGTTTGTCAGATGCATGGAAAGTGAATTTGAAATGAGCATAATGGGTGAACTTAGTTTCTTCTTAGGGCTACAAATTAAGCAAGCTAATCATGGAACTTTCATATGCCAATCTAAATACATTAGGGAGTTGCTTAAGAAATTTAATATGGAAGATTGTAAAATTCTTGGTACACCTATGAAACCTTCCATTAAACTTGATAAAGATGAGCAAGGGATCCCTATTGACGTAAAATTGTATCGTGGCATGATTAGAAGTCTCCTATATCTCACTGCTAGTAGGCCTGATATTATGTTCAGTGTATGTATGTGTGCTAGGTTTCAGGCTGCTCCTAAGGAATCTCATCTAAAAGCTGTTAAACGAATCCTTAGGTATTTAGTTGGGACTATTAAATTAGTATTGTGGTACCCTAAGCATATTACCTTTGAGATTGTTAGTTACACTGATGCTTACTTTTCCGATAGTAAGGTTGATAGAAAAAGCACTAGCGGCACGTGTCATTACTTGGGACAATCTTTTGTTTCTTGGTTCTCTAAGAAACAAAACTCAGTTGCCTTATCCACAGCCGAAGCTGAATATATTGCGGCTGGAAGTTGTTGTGCCCAAACTCTTTATATAAACAACAACTTGTGGACTTTGGACTGCACTATGAAACAATACCGATTAAATGTGATAATACTAGTGCCATCAACATCTCTAAAAATCCTATTTCACATTCACGAACTAAACACATTTAGATTAGATATCATTTTCTTCGTGACCATGTACAAAAAGGAGATGTTGCACTTGAGTTTGTATGCACCAATGAACAATGGGCTCACATATTCACTAAATCACTACCCGAGGATAGGTTCATACAAATTAGACGTGAATTAGGCTTAATGCACGGTAAAGAAGCTTCCTAAAACTTGAATGTTTCACAACTTGCATAAATTTAGGGGGAGCTCTCTCATGGGAACTTTCTCAAGTCTTAGCAACTAATCCTATTGTTGACGTATAGTCTTGTTTGAGACTTTGTGAAAGTTAATTATTCATTATGTGCATAGCTTATATTGCATGCTTATAATTGTTTCTCATTTGTAGTGCAAAATTTGTCCAGTCAATGTTCATAGTTAATATTTTATTTACTTGATTGGATCATACTGAACTATTTGAGTAGTTGTGGATAAACTTCTAGGATATATAACCTCAAATAGGTTACAATTGTATAGGATATATTTTGGAAAGTCCTATTTACAAACGGCACTCTGCCGAAATTTTTATAAATCTTTCAAACTTTTCTTGTATATTCGTAACATTTACTCAATGCCTAGTTTACTATTGTTCGCCCTTTTTTCTGTTGCTAAAAGTGGGAGATGAAAAAGGGGCAAAAATAATGGGTAACATAATTTGTTCAGAATGCATATTGAAAGGGGGAGCCTTCTTTGGCTTAACCCATATTTTTGTTAGTTTTATTTGTCATCGTCAAAAAGGGGGAGAATGTTGACCTTATAGGTTGCACCCGGGTTTGATAATGACAAATATTGATATTTGATGTTTGCCAAGTGTTTGTGCAGACTCAAATCAAACTTCCTTGATGACACTTGACGAAACAAGAAGACCATGAAGCCTTGTAATTTACATTGTAATATATAGTCATATTTGTAATAAGGTCTGTAATAGTAATCTAGGATATGGCTTGTATGCTCATCACCTACACATCATGCACACAACATATAGTGTGAGCTCAACTTGACCATAGTAAAACCCTAGGCTCCCACACACATACACACATTGCATAAAATATGAGTGTGTTATAATTGTGCTTGAAATTGTCAAATCTAAGCAAGTTAAAAGGAGTCAGGCGATCAAAACTTTGGCGTATAAAACTCCTCGGGCGCCGAACTCTAAAAGTCAAAATGTTGACCAGTCCTCGGGTGACCGAACCTCAAATGCACACATCTTCCTCAAGCGCCCGAACCCTTTGAAAGGAACTGTTCACCAACTCGGGCGTCTTACGATTTTAGTTCAAATATATCCCCGGGCGACCGAACTCCTGCGTTCGGGCCACCAAAAGTATGATCGGGCACCCAAAGTCACAAAGCTTGGCTAATAACTTTGATTCGGGCTACCGAACCCTTATCCGGGTGATCGAACTTAGTTACAGAACTTTTTGAACTGTGTCTTATCGGGCGACCGACCCAAGGTTCAGCCACTCGAACCTTGCCCGGTTAAAATTATTTTAACCACCGTAAAACAGGGTTATTTCGGGCTAATTGAATTTTAATCTTTTGAGACTTCTTTAATAATACCCATCCTGTCCCAAATAGTTATATTTTTTCACTTGGCTATAAATATGTTCTCATTTGCATGATTAGAGGGTGATTAAGAAAAAGTGATTAGCAATATACTCTCTCTATCTTGAAAATCCTTTCTTTGTCCTAAAACTCTCAAACTTGCATCCTTTGATCAAATCCGAGATTGTGAGAGTTTCATTTGTGTTTGTTTATTTGTTGCTCAAAGCTAATACTCCTATTGTTTGTGTTTGCTTGAGATTTATTTTTTTGGGAGTATAGTTTAGGTTTATCCCACAGATTTTTCATTTATAAATCTCGTGTGGGACTAAACCTATAAAGCTTTGGATATTTGCACTTCATTGCCAGTATCTAATAGCTTTATTTTTGGTGTGCAAAGATTTTTTTCAAACAAGCAAGCAACCTCTTTCAAACTAGCTTTGTGGTCATTTCATTGAAGAAAATATTTTTGAAACTAGTTTGATTATCTGCATAGTATACTTGGAATATTGATGTATTGTTGAAATATTTTATTTAGATTCCAAGTCATTGCTTGTGTTGATTATTCTTGAGCATCATACTGATTGTATTGTGTTGAATACTTTTGAGCTTCATATTAACTATACTGTGTTGAGTATTGATTAAGCAAAAAGCACATCACTGAGCTTATACTATATTCATGTGACTGATGTGTTTTTGATTAAACGCATTACTTGGGTACAAATTTGCTTTACGTGAAAGCACTATTTCATTGTACCATTTGATTGTAAATCTGAGTGATTCTAGGCGGGGCCTAAAGGGGCGATAATCCAGCCTGGTAAGGATTGGTGCAACGGTTTAGGTCAGCCCTGTGCTAATTTACCTTGTTTGTATAGGTTCCGCTCCACCCGGTTAAGTGAGCAAGTAATAGTGATAATCCTTGTGCTTTTTAGCCAAGGCGGGGACATAGGAAAATTGGCTGAACCTCGATAACATTTCTCTGTGTCACTCTTACTTTATTATTTTTTTGGTGCATGTGTTGTTAATTAAATTTCTTCATTTAATTCCTGTTATATTTATACTACTCACACTAGATTGACCATAGGGTTGTGAACATACTGCTGTTAGGAGGAATACCTAGGTATTAAATTTTAAAAACACTAATTCACCCCCCCCTATTGGGATCACGGTAAAGCTAACATGTATTGAGTTTGTGAACAGGACCTATATTAAGCATGCACAGAAAGATAACGAGTCATGGAAGCCATAAGAGTCATGGACGCCATAAAGTAAAGCTGACATATCTTGGCAAGGTCCATGGAACTCAAAGAGTATGAGAATCAAGATGCAAGAGGCATAGTTCAAGAACATCTTGGGAATGGGTATTTAGAACTCATGTACTTACATTTTCATATGATTTAATTTGAGACTCAACATAACTTAGAATGATTTTAGGATTCATGCATTTCATGTATGTCATTAGGGGACTTTCATGGACTTAGAAATACTTTTAAAATCATGAAAAATATGTTTTATAAAAGACCCAAGAAAGAAAGCAAAGTAGATTTTTAAATTAGAAAAGAAAAATTGAGAAAAAAAGCACTTCAGTAGGCTGAATTCAACTTCAGTCGCCTAAAGAATTTCTTCGGTAGCCTGAAGAATTAATGAGAAAAACAGAATCTGGTCGAGGTACTTTGGTTGCCTGAACTGGAACTTCAGTCGCCTGAAGTCACTTTAGGAGCCTGAACTTCAACTTTAGTAGCCTGAAGTCACGGGAAAATTTAAAAATCATATTTTTAATAATAGAACTCGCGAGCTTTTTCTTTGATCCAACGGTTGAGATCAATCCTAAGGGTAAGATACTATAAATACTAAATATCTAAACCCTAGAACAAAGCTAAGACACACAAGAAAGAGAAGAACACATCTTGTTGAAAGAATATTGAAAAACTTGTTCTTATTGCTATTCGATTGCCTATACCTCAACTTCTAATCATCAAGCTTGGGCAAATCAACTTAGAATCTCAAAGGGAAGTTGTTTACTCATCTAATTTTTCATTCTAGTACTGAGGTTTGATCATTCAAGTTATTATTTTCAAGAACTTCTCATCTCATTACTTGTTATTGAATATCATTAGAGAAATTGATCTTGAATGTGCACATATAAATATGTTTTTTAACAAGATCATTACTTGAGAAACTTTTTTAGCTATTGGTTGATTAGTTTTTGATTCAAGAGTATATATATATATTGTTCAAAGAGCTTATTATTGAAAAATCTATTTTTGATTAAGTATTAAGAGATTGATCTTGAGTGTGCATATATATATATATATATTAAATCACTTTGATAAGATTACCACTTGAAAATAGCTTTAGCTATTGATTAAGTATTTTAGTTTCAAGTGATTTTTTCCATTCAAAGACTCGATACTTTTAATAGTCCAAATCCACTTGATTAAATATCCTTGGTATTTATAAATATACATTTTATTGAGGGATATTTTTTGAAAAACAATATATTCAGCTTGTGATTGTTGAAAATCATTATATATATATATGTGTGTGTGTGTGTGTGTGTGTGTGTGTATTGGCTCATTACAAAGATCATTGTGTGACTGAATACTTGAAAGAAAACTTTGTGATTTTAATTGATTTAATATTCAAGACAAAGTTTTTATTAATAAGTTCATATCAAATATATTTTTGCATTTTTGTAAAGTGAACTAAGAACCCTAAAATTCTCCAATGCGTTTTAAATATATCATTACTTGGGAGTTTTGGTTAAAGAGGGATTTGTGTGTTGAAGCATATCATACATAAACGATTATATCATTTCCATACATTCTGAGCTTCAAGTTTTATCATATGAGTATGTACTAGAACTTTGAATTGTACTCAATAGCGTTCTTAGAAGCAACATTGAGTGTTTTGCAGATTAAATTATATTCAAGGTTCGGTTTGTGAATCGGGGTTGAGGAGAGAGCTGTATCTCTTGTAAGCCGCAGATTAGGAGGGAGTTGTACCTCTTGTAAGTAGCGGCTTGGGAGGGAGTTGTACCTCTTGTAAGCAGCGGATTGTAAGGGAAGCTCCGTCCCATTTAAGGAGCATGGATTATAGTGGAATCCTTAAGTGGGTTGCTCAAGGCGAGGACGTAGGCCGGGTTGTCTGCACCTTATAAAATCGTGGTTGTATTCTCTCTTCCCTTATCTTTTTTTATTTTCCGCATCGTATTTCAATTTCCAGCTTGCTTGTGTGTATTGAATAACTTTACACACATTTAATTGGGTAAAAGGGAATTCATTGATTTAGTAATTCAAATCAACATCAAATTCTAGCCATTAATTAGTTAAACATAGAAATAGGGATTGGTTGCTAAATAAGTTTCAAATAATTTTTTAAAATACCCAATTCACCCCCCTTCCTGGGATTACACCTTAATCAACAATATGTATGTGCACACTCAAGATCAAACTTTTCTAATGATAATCAAGAACAAGTAATGAGATGAGAAGTTCTTGAAAAATAATAACTTGAATAATCAAACCTTAATACTAGAATGAAAATCCAGATGAGTAAACGAGTTCCCTTCAAGATTCTTAGTTGATGTGCCCAAGTTTGATGATTAGAAATTGAAGTGTAGGCACTTGTATAGCAATAGGAGTGAGTTTTTCAATAATCTTTCAATAAGGTGTGTTCTTCTCTTTCTTGTGTGTCTTAGTCTCTTTCTAGGGTTTAGATATTCAGTATATATAGTGTCTTACCCTTAGAATTGATCTCAATCGTTGGATCAAAGAAATAGCTCGCGAGTTGACTCACTCAAAAAATGAGCAGCTCGAAAGCTATCCCAAGTATAGGAGTTACGTCGTGTAATATTAAGCTCAAGGGCTAGATCGTCTCCTCAGGGAATGCATTTAATCTCAGATTTTACATTCTTCCAATTGAAATTAAAAAGGTACTGAACTCAGTTCAGATTCAGGTTTTTCAAGATGATTCAATTTCACTTTTGAAAAATTAAATGACACGCAATTTAAACCCTAAAATTAACATGCACTAAATAAAAGAAAACAAGAATAAAAACCCTACATCTACTTAAAGAAACATTGGGACACGCGTTAATAAAAACTAGAAACCTAAAACATGGAACTAAAACATGCAAGAATGGAAACTCTAATCTACCTAAGGAAACATCGAAACACGCACTAATTAAAAATGGCAACTTCAAACAAAGAAATAGAGTATGCAATGAAAACTCAATCAAATAAGCACACGCGCGCAATAAAAATTGGACCTTTAACACGAAGCAAGACCTTGAAGTAAAATTAAACTATTAACGATTTAAAAGAAAACGGAACACGAGAAAAACAAAACAAAACAAAACACAAACTTTAATAAAAACCTAAACTAATCAAGCTTCAATAAAGAGACGTGATTTTTGGGAAAACTTTGAAACAATAACATTTTTTTATTCTTTTTTTTATTTTTGAATCAACCCAAACTTCAATTGAGTAAAGAAATAACTTCAATAAAAAATAAATACTAAAAACTAACTTATATCAATATGAGCATCTAATTAAATAACAAATAAAAAAAATAGAGTAAGAGGAAGAAAGATGGAGAGAACAAAACTAATTAACTAAGTTATCCAATAAAATTCTGTAGGTAAAAAAATAACAATTAACATACTTAAAAGAAAGAAATAAGAAGAGAGAGTTAGAGAGAAAGAGAGAGAGTAGAGGAGATAGAAGGCCATGGTAGGCCGTGGGCTGTGCAGCAGCTGGATACCCTTCGACGGGGGCTGAGTTGCAGGAATTGGCTGTGGAGAGGCTGCTGGAACAGGGCCTGAGTTGTAGGAATTGGCTGTGGAGAGGCTGCTGGAACAGGGGCTGCTGCTATGGCAGCAGCAGAGTACTCAGCTGGCTGCTGCAGAGGGCTGGACGGAGTTGAAAACAGAGAGAAGTTGCTGTGCCGTAGAAGTTCTGTTGTGTTGCTGGGATGTTCACAGGCAGCAGCAGTGGAGGACGGAGAGGGAGCAGTAGAGAGGGGAAAAGAAAAGAAGGAGACAGAGATGGAGATAACTAAGTAAAGAGAGAAACAAAGCAAGAAGAGGAAGAAGAGAGGAGAAGAAGGAGAGAAAGGAGAGAGGCTGAAAAGAGAAACAAAACATGAAAAGATTAAAGAAGAAGAAGAAGAAGAAGAAGAAGAAGAGCAAAGGAGAGGAGAGAAAATCTTGGTGCACAGGGCACACCCTGGGAAAGAGGGGAAGAGAAAAATAAATAGAGATTGGGGAAGAAAGCCCTAGACCCGGATAGGAGACCCGACCCATTTAAAGGACCCGAATTATTATATTTTTTTGTTCTCTGTTCATTGCAAATTCTACTCTTCTAGAGTCCTTTTCTCACAAAACTCAAAACATAAAAGTTGTATATGATCCTTTCCTCTTTCTTCAAACATTTGATCGTCTCAATCGGAGCTTGGACAGAAAAGTTATGCACGAAATACGAATAGGTGTCGGTTTTGATTCCCGGGAATTTTCTTGCGACAAAAAATTACCAAAACTTCATAAATTGTGCAATAAAGTTCAAGAATGATGATTTTGGCACTTTATTAAAATATTGGATAATTTTGGACATTTAATTAAAAATATAAACCATAAAGCTCGGGTTAAACGTCCAATTACGCAGTTTCGGTGCGTAATCACAAGTTCGTTTAATAAAAATCAAACTTTTAAGTTTCCCGCAAGTTCAGGCGCTTGAGGTTGAATGCCTAGGCGACTGAAGTTCTTTAACCCTTTAAAAAATTAACTTGGAATGCAGGGTCAGGTGCCTAAAGAGAGGAGTTCAGGCTCCTGAAGCTAGGTTAGGCGCCTGAGGTACCAAGGTCAGGCGACTGAAGTGCCTCAGCCAACTTGCTGTGTTTCCTATTAATTCTTTAGGCTACCGAACTTAATCTTTAGGCTCCTGAAAAAATTCTTCAGGCTACTGAGGTTGAGTTCAGGCTACCAAAGTCCCCTTTTTCTCAATTTTTATTTTCTAATTTAAAAATATGCTTTGCTCTCTTTCTTGGGTCTTTTATAAAACATATTTTTCATGATTTTAAAAGTATTTCTAAGTCCATGAAAGTCCCCTAATGATATACATGAAATGCATGAATCCTAAAATCATTCTAAGTTATGTTAAGCCTTAAATTAAATCATATGAAAATGTAAGTACATGAGTTCTAAATACCCATTCCCAAGATGTTCTTGAACTTAGCCGCTTGTATCTTGATTCTCGTATTCTTTCAGTTCCATGGATCTTGCCAAAATATGTTAGCCTTACTTTGTGACTTCCGAGACTCGTCATCCTTCCGTGCAAGCTTAATATAGTTCTTGTTCACAAACGCAATGCATAGATTAAATACCAAGTGATTTGTCATTATCAAAATTGGATTGGACTCATAGAGTCAACAATCTCCCCATTTTTGATGATGACAAATGCACTAGCAAAAATATATGTAATGGGTTACGCCAAACAAGTCTTCCCCTCAATTAATGCATCAAATATTCAATGAATGACAATATGCTCATGATGTTTCAACTATTTTTGTTATTATACTTTTCCCCCTTGTTGCATGACTAGTTTTACAAAAAATTTTTTTCCATTCTATTATTTTTGCTCCCAATTTTCTCCCCCTTTTGATATCAACAAAAAGGTGTAAAATAATAAGGCATGAGTAGACGTACCCTTATGTTCTCCTCCCCTTAGAAATCTTAAGGTTTTAAACGTGTTTCGCCATTAGAAAAAAAGTTCTTTTCACGCTTTTTGACATCAACAATCCCCTTTGCTAACGCATACATTTCAATGGTTACATGAGGATATCAAATGTTAAATTAAATGTCATGTTAGATTTTTGATACCAAATGTTGAATAATGCAATACCAAGTGATTATATCGTAAGTGACGTTGCTCCCCCTGAATTATATCATCTAACATAATTCTACGCAACCTCTCGACTATGCATGAGACCTAATTCACACCTAATTTGGATAAACCTATCCTCCACAAGTGGTTTCGTGAATATATTTGCCCATTGTTCATCCGTGCATAAAACCTTTAGTGTCAAATCCCCTTTTTGTACATGATCACAAAGAAAGTGATATCGTATTTCTATGTTCTTAGTTTGTGAATGTAATATGGGATTCTTTGAGATATTTTTTACACTCATATTATTGCATCTTATAGGGATTGTTTCATAACTTAATCCAAAATCCTTCAATTGTTGCTTCATGTAAAGCATTTGAGCACAACAACTACCTGCCGCTATGTATTTAGCCTCAGCTGTGGAAAGAGCAACTGAATTTTGTTTCTTTGAAAACCAAGAGACCAAGGAATGTCCTAAGAAATGAAAAGTACCACTAGTGCTCTTCCTATCCACTTTGCTACCCGCAAAATCAGCATCTGAATAACTAATAATATCAAAGGATGTGTACTTAGGATACCATAACCCAATGTCCACGGTTCCTATCAGATATCTAAGAATCCGTTTAACAGCTAGCAAATGAAACTCTTTTGGTGTAGACTGAAATCTTGAACACAAACATACGCTAAACATTATATCAGGTCTACTGGTAGTCAGGTATAACAAGCTACCTATCATTCCATGATATAGCTTGACATCTACCGGTATACCTTGTTCATCTTTGTCTAATTTCAATGAAGTACTCATAGGTGTACCTAGTATTTTTCCACCTTCCATATTAAATTTTTTGAGTAAGTCTTTAATATAATTTGATTGATTTATGAATATTCCATGATTTGCTTGTTTGATATGAAGTCCTAGGAAGAAATTTAGTTCACCTATCATGCTCATCTCAAATTCATTTTGCATGGTATTGGCAAATTCATTACACAATTCTTTATTTGTAGCGCCAAATATGATGTCATCTACATATACTTGCACTAAGAGAATATCATCTTTCTTAGACTTTATGAACAGGGTTGTGTCTATTTTTCCTCTTATAAATCCATTTTCTAATAGAAACCTGCTTAGCCTTTCATACCAAGCTCTAGGAGCTTGCTTTAAACCGTACAAGGCTTTTGTCAGTCTATAAACATGATCAAGATTTTTGTGATTTTCAAAACTTGGGGGTTGTTCTACATACACTTCTTCATTTATATAGCCATTTAAAAATGATGTCCATTTGATATAACTTGAAATCCTTAAAAGCTGCATATGCTAAGAGCATTCGTATGGCTTCCATCCTAACTACAGGTGCAAATGTTTCTTCAAACTCTATACCTTCTTCTTGATTATATCCCTAAGTTACTAATCTAGCCTTATTTCTCACAACTATTCCATGTTCATCTTTCTTATTCTTATATATCCATTTGGTCCCTATGATTGACTTATCCTCAGGTCTGGGAACTAATGTCCATACTTTGTTTCTCTCAAATTGATTTAATTCTTCTTGCATGGACAGCACCCAAGATTCATCCTCTATAGCTTCACTCACATTCTTAGGTTCTTCTTGAGATAGAAATGCAAAATGACAAACCATGTTCCTAAGAGAGGAGGGAGTGGCTACTCCACGTAATGGTTCACCTATTATTTGATCTATGGATGATTCTTTATATATTTCCATTCTCTAGGTGGTTCATTAACCTTATTTTTAGTTTGATCAATTCTAATGGATGGTTCCTTAAGTTCATTTTTATTTTCTGAATCATTCTCAATTAATAGTTCTTCAAATTCCTTGTTTAATTTAATTTCATCTTCATCAATTCTTTTGAAGAAGGGATTTGACTCATCGAACACTACATGAATAGATTCTATGACCGTCAATGTTTGTTTGTTATATACTCTATAGGCTCTACTATCTAAGGCATACCCTAGGAACATACCTTCATCTGATTTCACATCAAACTTTCTTAGATGTTCATTGTCTCTAAGAATAAAACACTTACAGCCAAAGACATGAAAATATTATATGTTTGGTCTATGGCCATTCCATAACTTGTTTGGAGTTTTATTAAGCGATGGTCTAATTAGAACTCTATTTAGCACATAGCAGGTGGTATTCACTGCTTTGGCCCAGAAGTACTTAGGTAATTTATGTTCGTTTAGTATAGTTCTAGCCATTTCTTATATAGACCTATTTTTCCTTTCAACTACACCATTCAGTTGTGGTGTTCTAGGAGCTGAAAAATTATGGGCAATTCCTAATGAATTACAATAGTCTTCTCTACCCCTATCACTTCAAATTTTAGTAATTGTATAACCCTTTTCATTTTGGACTTTCTTGCATAGGTTTATAATTTTTTCATATGCTTCATCTTTGTGACCTAAGAATAGTACCCATGTGAATCTAGAAAAATCATCAATTATGACAAAGGCGTATGATTTTCCTCCTAAACTCTGAATTGGGCTTGGTCCAAATAATTCTAAGTGTAGCATTTGGAGTGGCCTAGTAATGAAGATCTCTTTCTTCTTCTTAAAGCTTGTTCTTGCTTGTTTTCCTAGTTGGCATGTATCACAAATTTTATTTTTCACAAATTTAGTCTTAGGCAGTCCCTTAACTAATTCTTTCTTAACTAGTTTTGAGATTAAATCCATGTTTGCGTGTGCTAGTCTCCTATGCCAAATCCAGCTAAGTTCATTCATAGTAGATAAGCATGTCACGCTCTGTGAAGTTGAGTTATCAAAGCTTGTGCTATATACGTTTTCATGACGCTTAGCAGAACAATATCTTATTATCAGTTTTATGTTCAACTATGCACTTGTCATGTCCAAAAGACACTTTGTAACCTTTGTCACATATTTGACTTATGCTCAATAAATTTTGCTTTAAACCTTCAACTAATAAAACATCATCTATAATGAGTGAGGAATCATTACTAACTTTACCTACACCTGTGATCCTTCCTTTAGCATATCTCCAAAGGTGAAAAATCCTTTATCCTTGGGTGTGATGGATGTGAACTTCGCTTTATCCCTGGTCAAGTGATGTGAGCATCCGCTATCCATATGCCATTTCTCTTTTGAGGATGCTGATCTTAAGAAAATCTGCAAGACACAGTCAAACAACTAGCTTTGGTACCTAGATTATCTTGGGTCTAGGGGGGTTAGTGCTAGATTGACCTTTGACCTTCCATACTTTCTTTATTTTTACATCTTTATTTTTGAAAGGACAATCAAATTGTATGTGACCTAACCTTTTACATTTGAAGCAAGTAGTATTTCTATAATAATTCTTAGTTGAAACATATGACTTTGACTTTTTTGTAAAATAACCCATGTAAAGATGTCTTTTCTTTAGATTTTCCTTACCATTAAAACTGAGCCATTCCTTTTCTAGGGAATTTCTTTGAGATCCTAGGAGCTTTTCAAAATTGTTTTGTCCTTCAGTAAATTTACAAATAATTTCATATTTATCTTTCAAATCCTTTTCTAACTCCTCAAATTTCAAATCTTTATTTCTTATGACAGATGCATGAGATTCATTTTGACGTTCAAGTAAACTTGAAAGTTCTTTGACTTTACTTCTTAACTCAAAAATTTTCATTGTTTTCTTCTTAAGCATTTTAATAGTTTATAGATATTCTTGTTTTAGTTCATCATAAGAAATCATATCATTTTCATTTTCATAATCACTAGAATAATACGAAGATGATGAAAAAGATGATTGTACCTCAAGGTCATCATGTGCCATTAGACACAGATTGGCAATCTCATCGTCGCTAGATTCAGATTCTGAACAACTAGTGTTGTGTGTATCCCAGCCGACTTTCAACACCTTCTTCTTTTTCTTTGAGGCATTTACGAGCTTGGGGCACTCAGGCTTGATGTGTCCAACTTCTTGGCAGTTGTAGCATGTTGGTGGATCCTCATTCTTTTTCTTAATGCTTTTCTCTCATCTTTTCGATCTAGAGTTCGGGAATTTTATGTTGAACTTCTTGTTCTTCTTCAAGAACTTTCCTTGCTTTGCTTTGCTCATTTTTCCTCTCGTTTATTGCTAGCTTATAGGTGATGAGCAATCCAATGAGTTCATTCACCGACATCTCCTTGAGATTTTTCTCTTCTACTATTGCTGTAGCTTTCACTTCCTACACTGGAGGTAATCCCCTGAGTATTTTCCTAATCAACTCATAAGTAGGGTAAGTTTTTCCAATAGCATTTAAAGGGTTAATGATGTGTGTGAATCTAGTGTACATGGATTGTATGGATTCATCAGTCATCATTTTAAATGATTCATATTCATGAGTGAGCATGTCTATCCTACTATCCTTGACTTCCTTAGTGCCTTCATATGTAACTTCTAATTTTTCTCAAATTTCTTTAGCTGAGTTACATGCCATTACCTTATTAAATTCATTGACATCT